>NC_056739.1:903741726-903761019 GCF_019279795.1 Protopterus annectens
CAGGACAACCAGTCCTCTCGTGGCAGAGGAGGACAGGGAGGACGCCGCCCCAGAGGCAGAGGGGGTCCCAGGAATTTGGGTCCAGAGAACCGTTCTCTGAGAGGCCCACGCAGAACCCCTGAGGGGTTACCCGACTGCTCCACTCTGGAGGCAGTCGGGGGGGCGTTTTTCGAGGCACCTAACAAAATGGGAGTCCATAACAATGGATCGTTGGGTGCTTCGTATTATATCCAGAGGTTACCAAATTCCCTTTATAGTAAACCCCAGAATCAGAAGCCTTCCCGACGTTCCACCCAGTCAGAGGGAGGCGGCTGCTGCAGAAATTCAGCAGCTTCTGCAAAAAAGAGCCATCCAGCCCGTCCCCCCAGATCAAGTCGGATCAGGGTTTTACTCCAGGTTCTTTTTGGTGCCAAAAGACGGGGACTTGAGGTCCATCCTCGACCTCTCTCTCCTAAACCTGGCGGTACCCAAAGAAAAGTTCCGAATGGTCACGTTGCAATCCGTCCTCCCCTTATTGCAGGAGGATGACTGGATGTGCTCCATAGACCTCAAGGATGCGTATTATCACATTCTAGTGGACAGGCGTTCCAGGAGGTTTCTCCGCTTCCGGCTGGGAGCCAGTCACTTTCAATTCAGGGTCCTCCCCTTCAGTCTCACCTCAGCCCCCAGGGTGTTCACCAAGGTCCTAGCGATAATAGCGGCCCACCTGAGACTCCAGGGAATTCAGGTCTTTCCATACCTGGATGACTGGCTCCTTACGGCCCCAACAAGGCATCTACTTTGTTCATGCAGGGATTATTTCCTCAGTCTGGCTCCACTATTAGGATTAACCATCAACATGACCAAATCCTCTCTCATCCCTACACAGGTGTTGGTTGGATTTTATAGGGGCGGGACTGGATTCCAGACAGATGCTTGCGTTCTTGACTCCAGATCGTCTTTGGAACCTGATGTTGCACGTGCAGGCCATCCTTCAACTGCAAACTCCTTCGGCGGAATTGATCCTGAGGGCCCTAGGATCTATGGTGGCTGCAATCCCTCTGCTGCCATTGGCCCGGTTGAACATGAGGGTTCTGCAGTGGACCCTCCAGGTACAATGGTCCCTGTCTCGCAACCCCCTGTCTCACCCCATTTCCTTAAGCAAGGTTTGCAGAAGATCGCTCCTCTGTTGGGTCCAGTCTCCCAATCTCCACACGGGACGTCCCTTCCCACAACCTCTGCCAGTCGACACAGTGACCACGGAAGCTTCTCGCCTGGGGGGGGGCATTTTTCAGGCAGGACAGTCCAAGGCACGTGGAACGACGTAGAGACCTCTTTGCATATCAGCGTCCTAGAGATGAGGGCGGTGCTTTTGACGTTGCAGGCACTACACAACTCTCTTCCGGTAGGGATGATTGCAGTACAGACAGACAACATGTCGGTCGTCTGGTACATCAACAAACAGGGGGGAACCAGGTGTTACCCCCTTTGCCGCAAGGCCATGAGAGTGTGGGAATGGGCGATTTCCACCAACCGCTTTCTCATAGCAACGCACATTCCGGGACGGTCCAACATTCTAGCGGACAGGCTCAGTTGTACTATCCTGACTCCTTACGAATGGTCTCTCAACCATCGAGTTGCAAAGCAAGTATTTGCCCGATGGGGGCAACCTTGTTGCGATCTTTTTGCCTCTCCTTCAAACACCAAATGCAACGATTACTGGCTCTGATCCTCCGGGAGTCCCGAGAGACTCTCTAGTTCATGCTTGGCCTCCCGGTCTGCTTTATGCTTACCCTCCTCTTCCCCTGATGTTGAAATTATTACAGAAAGCCAGGCAGCTGGGGAGCAAGATGATCCTCATTGCCCCATTCTGGCCTCGTCAGACGTGGTTCCCTTACCTATGGTCTCACCTAGTGTATCCACCATGGATTCTGGATCCCATTCCGGATCTCATTTCTCACCCTCTCGATCTTCTGACCCCGAACCTGGTCAATCTCAAGCTGACTGCTTGGTTCCTCCAGTTCCACTTCTCATAAGGACTCCCGGGATCTCATCACCTGTCAAAGCCATTCTTGTAGCAGCTCACAAGCCTTCCACCAGGAAGGTTTATCGAAGTAAGTGGAAACGCTTCACCATTTGGGCAGAACACCGTCATTTTAAACCCTTTTACAGCCCCGATAGCGTCGGTTCTAGATTTTCTAACCTCTCTCTTTCACCAGGGGGCTAGTTCTTCCACAGTCAAGGTACAACTGGCAGCAATCTCATACTATCACGTGGGGCAAGAGTCTGGCCCTCATCACTTCCAAACTGTGTAAGACCTTCCTCAAGGGTACCTTCCTCCTTAGGCCTCCAGTCAAAGAGGTGGTACCTCCATGGGATTTATCCTTAGTCTTGCAGGCCTTGACTGGTCCCCCATTCGAACCGGCGGCCACGGTTGATCTCAAATTTCTCTCTTGGAAGACAGCCTTTTTGGTGGCCATAACTTCAGCCAAAAGAGTGTTGGAATTGCAAGCTCTTTGTGTCAAACCACCATATCTGGTCTTTCACCCGGATAGGGTTTACCTCAGGATCATTCCGTCCTTTCTACCTAAGGTATCTTCAGAAACGAACATCAATCAATCTTCCAGTGTTTTTCCCCAACTTTCATAACAAAGGAGAGTACAAGCTACATTCCTTAGACGTACACAGACAACTACGTTTTTATATCCATAGAACTGCTGATCATAGGCAATCCAATCAGTTGTTTATCTCCTTTGCCGAAAGTAATTTCGGAAAGTCAGTTTCTAAAGTTTCTCTCTCTCGATGGATCTTGAGTTGTATTCTTTTAGCATATCAGAGCTCGGGAAGGCCTGCACCTCAAGGAGTCCATGCTCATTCTACTAGAGCCATTGCCACATCTGCGGCCTTTCAAGCTAGGGTTCCACTGGATGACATTTGTTCCGCAGCCACTTGGGCTTCATCTCACACCTTTATCAGCCACTATAAAATAGATGTTGTCTCTCGAGGTAGGGCGTCCTTTGGCTCTGCGGTGCTCCGGAATATCCTTCCATGAAGGCCACCCACAATTTAGGTAGCTGGGGACTCTGTCCCAAAGGTTGCTGACAAATGAAGTTCCTACTTCAGATTAAGAAGTTATGTACTCACCATAACGTTCCATCTGAGTAGGTATCTTCATTTGTCTGCAACCATCCCCCCCTCCTTCCCCCTGACCAAAATGATCGTTCTTGTGGTTATTAGCATATGTTCCCCTTGGGACACTTTTATCTGCTGTGCTATGGGGCAAACTTGATCTGAAGTCAGTTAGGGTAGGCAGGGGATTATGGGTAAGGGGAGGAGCTAGGAGCTCGGATCTATGCTATGATAGAAGTTGCCGGCTCGGATCCGAGATCGGATCCGTATCCCAAAGGTTGCAGACAAATGAAGATACCTACTCAGATGGAACGTTATGGTGAGTACATAACTTCTTATTTAGGGAGAAGGGTTGGAGTTTGAATAAGGGAGAGGACTCTAGTTAGGAACTGAGTTGGAGTTTGAGTTAGGGTTCTGTTAGGGCTGTCCAGTTTTATAGGACTGGATGTTAAGAGCTAAGTAGGCTCATAGGTGAACACTACGCTAACTGCCCTGACGGGCCATTTTAAGTCTAAACTATTACCATATGAACACTTGTAATAGACCTAAATGCCCCACACAAGGCATTGAAGCACTTCACTCCTGATTGCAAATGCTGTATGGGCAGTCATTTCTGTACTCCCTAACACCTTGTTTTCAGGGCATCTGCCCCATCTGTGGCTCTGCACCCACCCATGTACTCAAAATACCACAAATGCTGCATTAAAGTTCCTCCAAATTTTAACAATTTCCTTTATTTTTTTTTTCAAAACTGTTATGACATTCTTTATCAATACTTTCTCTGTTTTACTCACACTACTGCTAATACCAGAATCTTTATTTTATTGAAATAAGTCCCTCCTATCTTAACATCTTCTTCAAATCTCTTACTTTTATTGAGACTGAAACCCATTTTCTTTAAATTTTCTGCTAGTTTCATAATTATCTCTATTATCCATTCGCTGTTTTACTACCAAAATCTAATTGCCTATACTCATCTTAGCTAAAGGTCTTCTTCTTGTAATATCTCCCACCTGTCTTCTCCAAACTTTTACTTTTTCCACAGTTGTATATATAAATGGACAAATATGATACTGCTTATCAGACATCCTTTTTTCATTCCTCCTGTTGTCCTTATTTTCTTTTTTGTCCAAATATTTGCCATCACTTGGACTTCAAGATTTTCATATAACATGTCGATATCCCCAGTGTATACCCATTCCCATAGCATTTACGTAGTTGTCTGTGTTTTTTCATGTTTGTTTTTTATAAACAAGAAACATCTTTATTATACCATCACTTACGACATAGACAATCATACACTTGTATAAATGAGAACAAACCACACCAACACAATCTTAGTTGCAAGCATTTTACATCACAAACCATACTGACACACTCCCAGTTGCAAACATTATACATCACTTATAGTCTGCCATAAGCCTTTGCTATACTGTATGTCGCAAATTTTCATTTATTTTCCATTGTCGTACTGTTCACTGTTTTACCTAAATGATCCTGGTTCCAACCAAAAAACTTGCTGTCATTGTAAGTGACCACTTTCACTGAGAGGAGGCTGAGGTCAGGTGTTTTGGTTTCTGGTCTCTGTAATAAGCTTTTAAGCCACAGTGGTGCAGCTGCAGCATTGTTGCCTCACAGCAAGAGGTACTCCCGTTTGATTCTCAGCTGGTGCGCCTTCTGTTTGGAGTCTGCATGTCCTCCCCGTGGTCGAGTAGCGTTCAAAAGACATGCGTGAATGGCGTGCCTTCGTTGAAGTTTGGGGGTCGGGCTGGCAACCCGACACCGTAAAAATCTGCTGCCAATCATTAGCGGACCGGAGTTCAGCTGTGGCGACCCCTAACCGGGAAAGCCGAAAGAAGAAAAAGTTGTAGATAGCTATCTAATTTTAGCTGATCATCAATGAGGATTTCTAGTAGTTTGGCCGTGGAAACTATTTCAAGATGTGTGTTATTTTTGCTGGTGATAGAGAATGAGTTTTTATCTAGGGTGGTGGTTTTAGAAGGGGGAAATAGCATTAGTTTAGTCTTGGTTGCATTTAGTGCTAGATGGTTGTCTAGCATCCATTGTTCAGTAGAAGAGAAGGCATCCTGGGTTAATTTTGTTAATGAGGAAGTGTAGGTGGCTGTTGTTGAGTCGTCGGCTTATTGGATGAGGTTGTCATTAGGGATGGCATGATGGAAGTCGATGAAAATGTTAAATGGGGGGGGCCTAGAACTGAACCCTGGGGGACACCTGTGGGAGTATTTAGGAAAGGGGAAGTAGCTTTTTTCCACTTAACTGTTTGTTGTCTGTTTGATAGGTAACTGGAGAACCAGTTGATAGTGGAGTGGGATAGATTTAGCTTTGAGAGCTTAGTGAGGAGAAGGTTGTGAGAGATGGTATTGAAGGCCTTAGAGAGGTCTAGGAGGAGGGTGGATACAATACGACCAGAGTTGCGTGCCTTGTTAACAGTTTCTAAGAAGGAGAAGAGAGTGGTGGTGGTGCTATGACTGGGTTAGAATCCATGCTGGGTGGGGGTGAGAAGGTCATTATTTATAAGATAGGGTAGAAGTTGTAAGTGGATGTATTTTTCGATGAGTTTAGAAATAAGGGATAAGATAGCGATGGGACGGAATTTGGGGATATTGTTGTTGCCCCCTTTATGGAGTGGGATAATAAAAGCCTTTTTCCAGAGCTGGGGAATATGACATTCTGTAATTGATCGATTTATTATGATATAGATAGGGAAGGCAATGGTTTCTGCTGCTAACTTTAGGAAGTAAGAGGGTTTCTCATCAGGGGCATTAGAACAAGGTTTCAATTTAAGAAGAAGTTTTTTATGGTAGAGATGGGGGTAGGGTTCATGGAGAAAGGAGGAGGTTGGGAGCTGGTAGTACTGGAGAAGATGGGGAGGCAGGAGTATTAGTGAAAGATGTTGTTAGTTTGGCTATGGAGTCAATAAAGAATGAGTTGAAGTGAGTGGCTCGATCCAGGTCTAAGGCATTTGGGTTGGGGCAGGGGTTCTCTAGAGAGGAGATTCCATCCAAGAATTTTTAGGGTTGTTGTTATAATTGGCATGGAGTCTGGTAAAATAGGCTTTGCGGTCTGAGATAATACGTTTTTTTTTACTTTGCTGCGAAGTGTTTTGTATTCGTTAAGAGTAGTGGTATTTTTAGTTTTATGGTAGAATTTCCAAGCTTTGTGTTGGAGCTGTATGATGGCTAACTAGTTAACCAAGGGACAGAATTACTTTTTATATGTTTTATTTTTAGGGGGCAAAGGAGTCTAGCATGTTTAAGAAGGTTGTGTTGAAATAATTGATAGCATTTTCTAGGGATAGGATTTTTAGTGGGTTCCAGTTTATTCTTTTTAGTGCATCAGAGAATGCATTGGGGTTAAAGTATTTTAGGTTTCAGGTAGAGATGTAGGTGTGAGGTAGTAGTAGGGAGGAGGAGAGCTGGTGAAGGAAAGTGGGAAGCTGGTCACCTAGTGGGTCTGGAAGGGTTCCACTGTCAGAGATGTAGTGGGGATGGGAAACTAGAACCCAGTCTAGGGTACTACCAGATAGGAAGTCTTTGGAGGGTCTAGTTGTGGAGTTTATAAGTTGAGTGAAGTTGCAAAGGTTTATATTTAGGGTGTTGGTTGGAGTTTGAATTGTGTCCCAGTTGATGTTAACATCACCCAAGATTATAGTTTTGTTAGTAATGTTGGTAGAGAGACAGGAGAGAATGTCTTAAAGGACTCTCACATTGTCCCCAGAAGGTATGTAAGGGGTGACAATGCAGATAAGTTTGTTTGTTTAGTTGAAGAAGGGCTAGAATTAATTCAGCGTTACCAAATTTGGGAGTAGGTTTGGAGTAGGGTGTAACTAAGAGAGATGAGGAGTAGATGAGAGCGACACCACCCCCTTTTTATGTGTTCTGTCTTTTCTGATAATATGGTAGTTAAATGGAATCAGTTCTGAGTCTTTTATATGTGGTTTAAGGCAGGTTTCGGAGATGGACAGAATATCTGATTGATTGTGGACAAGCCAGGTGTGGAGGTTAGGAATTTTGTTGCAGATGCTTTGAGCATTTAGGGCTGTGAAATGGAGGGATCTACCAGCTGAGTGGAGAGGATGAGGTGTGAAGGTAGAGTTGTGTGAGGGAGAGGGGCAGGGTTAGGGTGTATGCCCCCAAAAATGAGGATGGAGATAGAATGATGAATGAAGGAGAGGAGGAATTTTAGTAGTTTAGTGTCAAGTTTGAGGTTTGTAAGTTCATTTGAGATGGGCCTAGTAAAGATTGGGGTAGTGGTTTTAGGGTAGGATATGAGCTTATAGGGGAAGACCATAGTATTGTTGATGGAGTAGAGACTAGGGGATATGTGGGTGGGGGAGTGTGTGTGCTGTAAACAGGATAAGATAGCTGAGTGAAATGCGGGAGAGTGGTTGCTGGATAGAGGTTGGGTACAATAGTATAGGTAGGATAAGGAGATGAGAATTAGTGTTAGAGCCAAATATCTGGCTGGTTTGGTAGGCATGGTATTTGTCCTGTATAGATTTGGGAGTGAGTGTGGTTGAGAGTGTATAGAGTGAGGTATGTTGATAGAGTTTGGATTAGGTGGAGTGGATTGTAATGGTTGGTTGGGAAGAAGTGGGTGTAGGAGTGGAATGAGTGGGTGGAGTAGATGCAGGGGTTAGATAGTAAGGGGTTGATGTATTGTGGGTGGGATGGGTGTGTTGATTGGGCATGGGAGGAAGTGAGAGTGGCTTACTAACTATAAGTGTGGAGGATCTGGGGGCTGGTGGGAAATGGGGGCAGGGTAGGGGAGCGGAGTGAGTCTGTAGGGCGAACGGAGCGGGTGCAGCCAAAGGAGATAGAGGAAAGGTAAGAAACAATCAGTCAATTCTGGTGGAGATGAGCCAAGGGTAAGAGGGGAGCTTTGTTACACCAAATAGACTTTTAGCCAACGAAATATTATTTTGCTGTGAATTATATGTAAAACTTTCAGACTCTAGACAGGGTAAGCCAAGTGGATACTTAGGTAAGAAATGCTAGTGTGACTTAAATATTATGTAAAGCTTGTCATAGGCTAAACTGGGTAAGCCAATTAGATGTTTAGCTAAAAACAATCAGTTTGCTTTGGAATGTATTTAATCTTGTAATGGGCTAGGCAGGAGAAAAACACTGGGCTGCATAAGTAACACTGGGCTAATTATAAGTAAAATGTAAGGGAGGGAGATGGATTATTGTTGCCACCTAGTGGCCAAGTTTGGAAATGACTATAGGTATTGCCAGATGAAACAGGCATGGGAGAGGGAAATAAAAACAGGGAGTAAAGAGAGGATTATAGACGGGAGCAGGCTGCTAGCTGACACATGGATGAGCCTTTACATGGACAGTATTGTAAACATAATGTTAAAACAGAAGAACAAGCGGTTGGAGGGGGACAACTCTAATAGACCCTGAAGTTTTTTTGATGAAGTGTTTTTGAGCTTAGGCTAGATGGTAGCTAAGCTAGCAGTGTTTAGTAAAAAGATGGAATTAAGCTGTATTGTACAAAGTATTGATAATTTCACAGTACTGAGTTGTAGAGCTACAACTCCTAGTACCATACAGGCCACTTGCACACACAAGACAACTGTTGCTATGTGCTAAACATTATAATGTTTTATATATCACAGACTGACTAACAGTGGACTGATGATACCATATAGCTAGGTTTTAGGGTTGCAGATGGATGGAAGATAAACACTGCAACTACGGACACTTGCCATAGAATAGAACATCACCAGGCCTTGGGACATAACTGCTAACTTTGAACTGCTGACCTCATACACCTAATTTGTAGATTCCCAGGCTTTTGCACAACTCACAGTACTTGTTTACACTAAAGAGCACTCACTTGGTACTGACCACAATAACTATAACTTGTAAAAGCAGAGCAGTCCAAAAACAGTAGCACTGAAGAGGACTGGTCCGTAAATATTGCAGGAAACTTAAAACAATACATTGTACAATAAGATGATTCATAGGTTCATACTAGGCTATCTGCCCTAGGGCATTTATAAGCCTAGCCAGAGTGTGTTTGGCTTTCGCCACCCATTTTAAATTAATTTTGCTATGCCTTTTTTTGAGGTTAGTATACTGTGCCTCTGTCTAACAGTGACACAGAAGTGATAGCTGGGGTAAACCTAATTGCAGCATTTAACACCGGTGCTCAGATGCAGACATAGTGTAGGAGAGAAGCAAAGAACTGCCCACACTTGAAAAAGTATGAGAGGAATTAAGCAAGGTTTGCCAAGAATGAGAAATAGAAATGTTTAGCCTTTTGGTACTACCTGACTACTACTAGTGCTGCTCTTAATGCACAACTGCACATCTAGGCATCCCTGTCCTTTTGCTGTTTGTTTCACATAGAACAAAACAGCAACACTAGTCCCATGCTTGTTCCTGAGTAGCATGTTGCACTCTGGTGATCTGTATTCTTATACCCAGATGCTGCTGGGGCGTCTTGGGTTGTAGCCTTCTGCTGGTGGTTGCCCTGGGTGACATGTACAGCAACTCAGCACAACAGAAAACCAAGCTGCACAGTGGTTCAGAATTGAAACTGAAGAGGTTTTTATCAAAATTGCAGCTAGACCAGTCAGGGAAGATATTCATTATATTGATCACTACTGTAGTAGCCTTAGCTATATGGTTATATCTTGCCAAGGATTTAACAGCCGGACAGCTTCCAAAGCTTCAGGAAACCTTCCAAACACCGAAAAGCTCAGGCAGCTCAAGCTGTGCTGACTAAAAGACAAGTTTGGGCACGAAACCCTTCAGAGCTTTACTGCTGGTGAAGAGGAGGCTCCTCTGAGGCTTTCAAGTTTCAACTTGTCTTTAATTTCTCTATAAACAGGCTAAAATTTCTCTAAATATTAAATTATTATCATATAACTTGCATCTGTTCTTAACCAATGTTTTCATATTATGTCTAATTTGGTATAATTATTTAAACTGCATTTTTTTGTATTATTTTTAAAGACTAGAATTGTTATTCTTAATATGTTTTGTAATAATTTGGAGCTTTTCACCACAGACCTCCACTGATAATGTGTTCCTACCCAGTTGGACTTTCCTGGTAATCAAATGTCAGTTATTATAAGAAGTAAATATGTTAGTTTGTTCTGACAAATTGTGATGTATGAGGAATGTTTTATCTGCAGTTTCTTGCTGTGAGGAAAGTTTGCTTTAAATAACTTTTCTTCTATTGCACAGGTCACTACTCGTCTGCAGTGTGTGTACAACTTTTGATACTTCTTCAGGGGCTATGGCCACAGGTACTGTTTTGAGGAGATTTTCATGGCTGCATTCTCGGAACCTCCCAGAGGATATTAGAAATGAGATTTTTAATTCTCCTTTGGATAAAGAATTAATGTTTGTCTGCTCTGCTGCAGAGGTGATCAAAAAGTGTGATGAAAGAGATTAGTTGATCCAGGGAATGTCTAAGATTTTTCAACCAACCTTTTCCAACTTGTCCAAAGGATTTTCTGTCTCTTCTGCCAATTTTGGCAAAAACAAAATAAACAGTCTAATAAAATTCAGGTAAAAGGGGAGTTGAGAAGAAATGGCAAGTGGGTTCCAAAAACAAGTATTGAGTCTCCCCAAACCAAGGGCAGTCCAACAAATCTGAATGTTCAAGGGACCTTGTGACCCCCACCCACCTTGGCCCTTTTTTCTTCCAGAAAATCTGAATCCCCATTTTATTCTTTGGCAGTGGATTCTTGAAATCGTTCATCAGGGTAGAGATGGCAGCGGGAGAAGATTCTTCCTTTCCAGGCAGTCATTCCTCATCATCTAGGTCAGCCTCTTGTTTTTTCCACCTGTTCTTCATTACATGCTGTCCCAAGGAGTAATAGAACTAGCTCATCTTTCCCAATTGAGGAAGAGTTTGTATTCAAGGATATTCCTAGTGCCAAAGAAAGAAAATGCTTAGAAATCAGTTCTGGATCTTTTTTTCCCTAAACCTATTTGTGATAGTACACAAATTCTGAATGGTGCCACTTCACAACCTGTTACCTTTTCCTCCCCTTTTAAGTTTCCTGATAACACTAGACTTAAAAACATTCTTATCACACCCCTATTCATCCAGACTTCAGATGTTTCTTAAGGTTTTGAGTGTCTAGATCACATTATCAGTTTTATGCCTTACACTTTGAACTATCCACTGCATCAAAAGTGTTCACAAAAGTATCTAGATCCAGGCTACAGGGTATCCAAGTTTTTCCATACTTAAACAAACTTGCTTTTCTTTGCAGAGTCTTTTTTAAAATGTCAGAAATCTCTGTCATGGGTGATAGATCCCTCATATAAGTCGGGATTCCAAAAGAACATTCAAATTTCTTTCTTAATTTCGTCATACAGGATTGTGTTCTTGGGCTGTCATAAAGACATCTCACTTCAAAGAGCCTTTCTTCCACAGGAAAAAATAGATCTTTATTTCTAAGGTTTTCCATTCAGACTTTGATCACTGCGAGGGAATACCTCATGATTATTTGTCTCATGGCATTTATGATTTTCATGATAACCCTGGCAAGACTTCACACAAGAAGGGTACATTGGTATCTGAAATCTCTTTGGCCTTATCATCATTTTTTATCTTTACAAATCCCACTGCTGGGGTTTGTTTGAAGAAAAATCTTATGGTGGAGACAACAGCTGTCCCAGGTCTTCCCTACTCCATCCGTGCTGCAAAGCATTTAGTTACCACTTATGCTTTGTACTGTGTTTGGGGAACAGTTTCATAAGAGATAAAAGTGCAGAAGGTGTGGGATACTAAGGACAGACACAATCACATAAATGTCAGAGAGATGCTTGCCATGATCAAGGCACTTAACTCTGAAGCATCTTTGGTTCTTGTAACCTTTTCAAGTGGTTGCAGACAGTACCACAGTCATGTGGTACATCAACAAGCAAGGGGGAACCAAGTCATTCCCCCTTTGCAGACTAGCCATGTTAGCTTGGGGTATAAATTCACAACACAGTCTCACTCTGTAGGCATCTTGCATTCCGTCAGAACAAAACTGTGCAGACAAGCTGAACAGGACCATAGCAGATCCTTATGAATACAAAGTAGATCAGGAGTTTTCCAAGATTTGATCCATCTGTGAGGAATTCCTCAGGTAGACCTCTTATAGGTTCATAGGTTGGTACTAGGCTGTCGGCCCTAGGGCCTATACAAGCCTAGCCATAACAATTCCCTGGATATTTCTTCCCACAATATTTACTTCCCTGGTCCCCTGTCTAGCAGGGTGACTGATGTGATCCCCGAGGTGAATTTCCTGTCTCCCATCCAATTGTCAAGTTTCCTTTTGAAGAGGGCCAAGGAGGCACTCTGCTTGACATGTATGGAAGTCTGTTCCAGAGTATGGGGAGTTTCTGGGTCATGAACCTATCCCTCCATCATGTTTTGCTCATTGTGATGACAAGGTTTAGATCCCTGGGGCATGTGGCTCTGAGAGATTGGGATTTCTTTAAGTGGAGCATGTCCAACAACTCATGGTTTGACATGGCCTTGTATGTTAAGCAGAGATCACCTCTGAGTAGACAATATACCAGAGAGTATAGCTGGAGTTTTTTTAGATGGTCAGCATAGGGCATCTGCTTTAGGCATGTGATTCTTTTAGTGAGGTATTTCTGTGGCCTTTCCAGCTGTTGCAGATGTCTTGTGAGGTACATACCAAACGGGGCTTTATACTCTATAATGGGTCTCATGAGGGATGAGTACAGTGGGACAATGACCTCCTTTTTTCTGGATGAAAAGCCCTTAGTGGTGAGGTGTGCCACACAGAAGGATTTCCTGACTGTTGTGGCTATGTGGTTATCGAAGGTGAGACCACTGTCCACCTGTGTCCCTAAGTCTCTCATCACATTTTTGGTATTTAGTGTACTGCCACCTATGTGGTAATTCATGGGTACATGTTTTTCCCAAAGGGGATAACTATACATTTCTTGGCATTAAGTTTGAGCCCATGGCTCTAGCACCAAGTATCTGTTTCTGTAAGGCCCTTTTGTAGAATATCCACATCATTTGGGGATTCAATATTGGCTCCCAGTTTGTAGTCATCTTTGAACTTTGTTAGCCAGAGTCCCTTAGTGTTGGGCTGTACTTCAGAGAAGTAGATGCTAAACAAGAGCAGTCCCAGGACTGAACCCTGAGGTACTCCACCTGTCATCTGTCTGGAGCTGGATTTGGAGTTGGCTACTTTTACAGTCTGGGTTCTGTCAGTAAGTTGGCAACCCATCGAGTGACGTAGGGATTTATGCCCAGCTTAGTAAGTTTATCTATGATTCCAGAATGGGGGGTGGTGTCAAAGGCCTTGGCAAATTCCAGATAGGCTGTGAGGACCTCCTTACCCTTGTCCAGAACTCTGGAGACTGATTTGAAGAAGTCAGTCAGGTTCAGGAGACAAGATCATCCCTTCACGAACCCAAACTGGGTGGGGTCCAGTGTTTGAGGGTTGCCAATGTCTTTGTTTATAAGTTCCATGATAATGCGTTCCATGCCCTTGCAGATCAGGCTCGTCAGACTAATGGGACAGTAGTTCCCTGGATCCAAGGTGGATCCCCCTTTGTGGAGTGGGATAACTGTAGCTATGAGCCACTCAGTGGGCACGAAGCCTGAGGTGAGGCTATGATTAAACATGGCACTTAGGTGAGGTGCCAGGTCATATTATAGTTCATGTAATACACAGCCCGGGATGTCATCTGGTCCCATGGATGCTGTATTCTTAGCTTTGGAAAGTGCGGTTTCTACCTGTGTGGCCGTGATTACCGGAATTTGGCAATCTTTTGGTACTGAGATGGGCCCTTTAGGGGTGAGAGGTAGGTGAAGTTGACACTAAATCGATCTGCCAGGATATTGCCTTTGCTTTCCCTCTAAACAATCACCTGGCAAGATTTTATTTTGGGACGCCATGCAAGAAGGCCTGGAAAACAGATGCCTTTTCTTGTCCTTGGAGAGTAATGTTTCTGTATGGCTTTCCAGTAATAGCCAGGGTACGTCTGAAGATTCAGAAGGAATCTCCCAAGATCATTGTGGTGACTCCCTTCTGGCCCAGGCAGTCATGATTCTCCTTTCATTTGTCAATGGCCAAGGGCAATTACCACAAGCTTCATGACAGACTGTATCTACTTACACAAGAACAGTGGTGCTTAATAGACACCAATATTAGTCATCTGTAGTTGATTGCCTGGATGAGAGGGTCTTAATTCCTTTTAAGTACCTGTTTACTGAGGGTGTACAGCAAGTACTAATGCAGACAAGTAAACCTGCTATTAGAAATCATGTGCTAGCAAATGAAAAAGTTTTTCTAGTTGTTGCCAGCAGCATAACCAGCACCCATTGAGTGCTAATTGATGTCCTTCTCTTCCTGTGCTGCAGTATTCTTCACATGAGGGATGACTTCCATAGATGATCCCAATATCTGGCCTGTATACAAAAGCATTCTACCACAGCAGGGTATGAGGGACGTTGCACGTAGGCCTACAGACAGCATAGGCCATACAGCAGCATCAGCACGTACCATCCTCAGAACTTCTCTGCTGCCAGTCAGAACACCATCTTCGACCATAAAGTTGTTTTCTGGTGTACAAGACTCAGATATGTGCCCCCCCGGGGGGGGGTGGTCTTTTTTTATCTTTTGCTACTGCTTTTGTATGAGGTTATATGTCATCCAAGAAAGGTAAATCCCAGTTGGCAGACAAATCCCACATAAAGATAATCACGATCAGTGCCTTTTTTGCTTCGGGCTTAACCATGACCATAAGAGTTGCCCTGTCAGGCATTTGTTCTGAAAACCGTACGGAGCTGCCTTTCTTCTTCTAACATCTACCTTGAAAATTAGAGGCTTAAAAGGCTAGTGAGCAATGTTATGGAGGGAACATCAGGGCTTTCTGCTAAGCCTGCGAAGAAGGCTAAGAAACTCAGGCCTGTTACTTTGGCTGTGCCTCCCATCTGGACGTCCCTCTCGAGGCTGGTGAAGGCCTGGAGGTCCATTTGGATATTTGCTCAGATTCCTCGGTGGGTACAGCCTTGGTGGTCATCAGGGATTCAGCTACTGGCACATCCTTGGAGGTTTTGCAGACGTCCACTTTGGACACATAGGGGGAACCTAGGCTTACTGTTTAGGAAGGACCTCGAAGTATCCTGCATATCTTATTCCGGGAGGGTTCGGTATTTATTTTAATTTTATTTTCTTTAATTTTGGGTAACTTGACTTTTATAAACATGAAATCTAGCTTAATGCAATTTACACAGTTACCCTACTCACATTTGAATTTTAAAACAGGAACCGTCTCTTTAAAAATTTAAAATTTAATGATGAAAGTAATTAATTAACTATGGAAGTAGTATTTAAGCAAATGTTGTGCACACTTCACTGTTTTACTTGAGAAAGCTCGGAACATTCCGAGCGAAAGCGCTTGTTTGAAAGTTGTGTTTTATTTGTTTTTATCATTGCATCAACTTGTGGAATAAAATTATTTTTGGAGACTTGAAAAAGTAACTTCTTTGCCGAGCTGCCTGGGACACATTTGTTTGCTGGTTTTGGTCGTTTTTTGGTATGTCTTTATTCCGGGAGGGTGTTCGATGGTGGTTACGCAAGGTAGGCCTATATCAGGCCCCTCCACCTTAAACAAACTTGATGTCCAACTTAAAAAGAAGCACAAAACTAAATATGTTTCTGTGCCTCAGGAATCATCATCTGACTGGCAGGCCTTCTCACAAGGCCTGTTTAATGCTTTCTTGGCTTTAAGGCCTCCCTCAGAGGTCTCCCTTTAACTTCTTACCATCACAAAAGGGTTAGGGATAAGGTTCTTTCTGATGTAGAGGATTCCTCAGAGGATGAATCCTTGGCTTACTCTGCCTAGATTACATAGTACAACTCCTTTCGAGTATGCTTCCCCTGAGGAAGAATCTGATGACATTGAGTTTCCTGGTGAGGATATCACATTTGGGGAGACTATTGTACGGATGAGAGCGTACTTTAAATGGGACTGCCCTCACATGTCTGAAGTGCAGAAAAGATGGTATGATTTGCTTCAAATGGACTCCGTCACTATCTGCTGTGCCTCCTGTTTTACCAGCTTTTCTTAATGCCTTCTCTTCTGTATCAAAAGCTCCAGATTCTTAACCTCCTGCCCCTAAAAGATCAGATAGGTTTTACAAATTTCCAGAGGACTGTAAATTCCTTTACAGATGCCCTTCTCTGCAGATCCAGTTGTGTTTTCTGTGGCTGCTGTTAAGCCATCCAGACTTTACCATCCACTACACTATTCCCTTCTGATAAGGAGAGTAGAATTATGGAAAGGATGGGGAAAAAGGTGTACACCTCAGCTACCCTGGCTTTCATTGCTAGCAACTACCAAACCTTTATGATTAAGTACGCCTTGGCCCTTCTTTCTCAGACTGCTCAGCTTCTCTCTGACCTTCCAGATTCAAAGTTAAGTCTCAGCTCTGCTCTATTCTAGGGGCTTCTTCTCAGGTGACCCATCATTCCATTAAATGCAGCTATGATGCAGCTGAAGCAGCTTCTAGAGCTGCTGCATTGGCTCTGTCTTGAGGAAATGTTCCTGGTTGATGCTTCAACTACTCCCTGATAATTTTTAAGGCTAAGATTTTTGAATGCCTCTTTAGATAATAATGCCTTATTTGGGACTGCTGCAACTAATTTGTTCAAGTCTCTGTAGGAGAAAGGTAAATAGTTACTGGACTTAAGGCACAAATGTCTCCAATTCTAAATTCCAAAGGAATTTTCTGGTTAAAACTGCAGTTGTTAGCAAAGCGGTCTCACACTGCTCCTTCTCACTCAGTCTGCTCTTTCACAGAAGCAGCCCTTTCCTGTAAGGCAGGTAGTTTGTGACTACCACCCATGCCTCTCCCACATTCCCCTTTCTCAGTATCTGTCCCTCTTTCTTCCAGCTTGGGAACACATAACTCAAGATTCTTGGGGTCCTTTCCATTATCCACAAAAGGTACTTTGTGACCTGAAAATCTTTACCTCCCTTCATGGGAATTCCTCAACCACCATGAGAACAACTTCAGTTCTTTCCAGAAATGCTTCAGGAATTGAAATCCCAGGAAACTACACAAGATGTTCCACAGCCCCTAAGAGGAAGAGGTTTGTATTCCAGGATTTTTTGTATACCCAGGAAAGATGTCCCTTGGAGACCCATTCTAAAACTTTCTCATCAACACCTTTCTAAAGGTTCCAGCCATTTGCATGCTTTCTCTACAAACTGTATTTCTTCTCATCCTTCCACAGGGTTTTGTGGCCTCCCTGGATATCAAGGACACCCATCTTCAAATTCCCATTCATTCCCTCTACATGAAATTACTGCATGTTAAGTTGTCTATCTCGCCTTCATTCTTGCTGGATGGGTTCGGAGCCGATCCTCGGCTCCGACTCGGCCACTCTAAAAGCTCGAGAGTTGGTTCCACCGGCTCGAGGCTCCCCTTTTATCCCACAATGCTAGGCGGTAATACCTCAGATCTCGTTTGCCGCTACAGCGATCGAGGTGTGTTGTTTCAACCGGCTTCAGGTTAGTCTATTTAAGACAGTTTAAAAGTTAATTTAGACCCCTTTAAATTAGTTTTTATTCATAATTCCCTTAGTTTAGTGGATTTTTATCCTTTCCTTCCTATTTATCCACCCTTTTTACCACAAGAACTTTAAAAGTTCTTCCCTTAGGCCTTCGGGCCCTTCCATCCCCTCTTGTAGTGGAGTGTATGTGTTTTTTGTAGGGATTTAAAAAAAAAAAAAAAAAAAACTAACTAAATTTATTAGTTTAATATTAGTTTTAAACTTTAGTGGATAGTGTAATCGGTGTGTTTGTGCTTGTGTGGTGATTACACATTATTTCTTGAAAATGTCCAAGGATTCAAAGGTCTCAGGCTTTAAGAAGTGTGACTCGTGCTGTCAGAAAATGTCTCTGACAGACGGTCACACTTCTTGTGTGTACTGCCTGGGACCTTTACACCTGCAGGACTCTTGTGCTGTATGCCATGGCTTCAGCCCTAGAGTCCTGCAGGAAAGAAAAAATAAGCTTATTTTACGAGGCTTATTGAAACCTGAGGGTCCCCCGACTCTTTCTTTGGGCAAACCCTCCAAGCCTTCTAGGTCGTCGGCTCCAGCTTCTGAGTCGACACCTAAGGCGTCGAAGTCTGCTACATCGGCGCCGGCTGGAGCCGATGAGACTCGAACTCTTATTTCTTCGGTTCCCTCGGCTCCGGCCGGAGCCGAGGTATTGGAAATCACTGAGTCGGCTCCGATAAGATTATCGGAACCGACAACTAGAAAAAGGTCTAGGTCACCGTCTCTTGGCTCCGTTCATTCGGCTCCAGCATCTCCCTTGCTGTCTGAACAGAGCCATAGATCTCACTCCTCTAGGTCGTCGAGACTTTCGGACCATGACCTTCAGAGGGTAGTGAGTCGACTTCTTAAGTCCGAGGCACTGGCCCAAATGCTTCATAGCCTGACTCATCAGTCGATGCTTAATCCTATTTCTCAAAATGTTCCTCCTCCGACTCCTTTGAGTTCGGAGCCAGTGCGTTCGGACCGAGACTGTGGCGGCATCGGAGCCGCTACAATTGTCTTCCGCACCGTCGTCTGCTCTGATTTCTTCATTGGCAGAATCTCGGGGCCGGACTTCCCCTCGTCGGCTCCGAGGGGTGAGTGGCATTGGACCCTTGTCCGACCCCTCTCCTCTTGGTGCTTGGCTGGTGAGTTCGGCTCCGACATCGGCCTCGGAGCCATCACTGTCGGTGCCGAGGGAGGTTTTCAGCTTTTCGGAGCGGAGACCTCTGGCTCTGCCTGACGGGTGCTTTCGAGGTCATGCGGAGTGTGTTGGAACCTGTTTCAACTCCACAGTCTGCTCCGTCCGCCTCTCCCTCCTCGGTGCCTCAGGTAATTTCTACTCACTCCCTCATCCCAGAACACAGAGAGCCAGCTCCTCAAGAATCCCCAGTGGGGATCTCATCCTCTTCCGAGGCCTCTCCTGAATTGGCAGGAGAGCCCCCTAGGAAGAGAAAGTGCAAGAGGAAGCACATAGACTCACCTGAGTCTGTCACCTCTGACACGGATTTAGAGGATTCTGAAGGTTCCCCGTTCCCTCTGAAGATGTCTCCTTTGCAGACATCCTGGAGATCCTGGGGGAAACCCCCCCCGGGGGGGGAAATTGG
>NC_056739.1:904736032-904861032 GCF_019279795.1 Protopterus annectens
GTTTCCCACCCTGAAGATAAGTTTGCTCACAGTCTAAAGAAGCCAAGCAAGTAAATTTAAATCTATTGAGATTTTGCAGAACAGGAATTTTGCTTTGTTATGAGGTACCTCAGATTGCTAGAATCCCTAACATAACTATTTTAAATGCATCCACTTCCGGAGCTGAATGTTTGTCTTTGATCCATTCTCTAGTTAATTATACTCAAAACTGTGTAACTTGTGAGCATGTTATCCTTGTTTAGCAACAGAAAAAGTGTTCAGAGAAAAATGCTTATTTGTTTGCACTCCCTCCAACATCCTCATTTAGGATTATGTAGTTACTTAGGAACTTCGTTATTTTTTAAATGCCTTTATTAAATCCTCACATTTTAAACAGTGACATATATTAATAAAACTTTAAATCAACCGTAACTTTTTCATTATTTCCATCCATTATATATGTTTTATACATATATGTTTTATTTTTAACAACCATCACTCATTCCGATATTACATAAATTGCTCAATTCCTGTCTTCCTTTAAACCTCTTTCGTACTCCTGAATGTTCTTCTGCATGTATTGTTCCCAGAAGTTCTGTTTATTTCAATGCAATGTATCCCTTCTCTTTCTGAAGATCCCACCTCCAGTTAATTTATCTCCTTTACAAGGTTCAGTAAGTCTTTACTATGTTTAGTCAATTCAGATCCTCTGTCCCATCTAAAAGTAATAATTTCTTCAGTTATAACCATTTGCTTCTCCAACATTTATAACAAAGTACTCTTGGGAGATTTTTAAAATCTACCAACTTGTTATATTCCCGGTTACTTCTCTCTTTCCTTTCACACATTTTCTACCATCTTGTAGAAAAATTTTCTGAAATAGGGTTACCAGCTGTTCAGAATTTTTCTGGACAATCCAGAATTAAGGAACATTGTCATTGACATCGAAAAACACAAGAAAATGCTTGATTGAGCACAGTAATATTGTAAGACAGTCCCCTCTAGGGGAGGTTAATGCACACTTCTATTCTGCATGAATTTTGCTTTCATGTACATCCAGAATTGTTGACATGAAAAGTTGGCAACCCTGAAATTTGCTTGGGGGTATAAAATAGCCATTCAAGCACTATTAAGCAAAATCCTAAACCTTCTGAAATGTACTGCATACTTGGGAGCCATACAGATATTTTCCCATTGTCCCTTTGTTAATTGCTTTTCTAGTCTCTCTACTTGTATATTATCCACATCAATAGTCAAGAACTTCCAGCTTCTTAGTTTTGATATGGTCTTTTTTTTCAACAAACATCTTTATTAAATTTTTACATAATGACACAGGAAATCTTACATTTATATAAATGAAAAACAAACAAAATGACAGCACTTTATTGCAAACATTATACATCAGAGACAGCATTGAAACAACTGTAGTTGCAAACATTATACATCACTTAGAATCTATCCAGTCATTGTCAGTTAAGCATTATATGGCTCATTCAAATCCTGCCTCTTAAACTTTGTTCCTTCTCTGCGTATATTGTTCTCACAATTCCCATTTTTTTCCTATGTAGTTTGCTCCTTCCCTTTCATAAAGATCCCAATTCCAGTTGTTTTATCTCTGTTGTTATATTCACTATTTCTAGTAAAGTTGGTCTAGACTTTGATTTCCATTTTCTAGTAATTGCTTTTTTGTCAGCCACTGTAATAAGACTCAGCAAGGCTTTACCATATCTAGGCAATTCCGATTCTGTATCATAGCTCAAAAAAATCATCTCCCCAGTCAATCCAATCCGCTCACCCAGCATCTCCAACAGAGCGGTCGCCAGGTCTCTAGTTTTGTCATGCATAAAATAAACTGTATAAAATAATATCAGATGCAAACAGAGTCAGCTTTTCCTGACTGCCATACCAATTATATCCTTGAATTTCTGAGTCCCTTATTTTCTTTGCCAATGGTTCCAAATATAATGCAAACAACAAAGGGGAAAGTGGAGAATCCTTGCCTGGTTCCTTTACTCAAGCCGGAGTTATCAGAGAGGACCCTACCCACTTTAATTTTCACCTCTGATCCCTCATATATATACTTCTAATTAACCTTATAATTGTGTCAGGGGAAAGTAAATTCTTCCATTGCCCTGCTTATGAAGTCCAAGTCTACTCTGTCAAATGCCTTTTTCTGCATCAAGACCCACCAATAAAAGTGGTATTTTCATGCATTCTGCTTCCCACTGGATTATCAATGATGTCCTTCTATTCCTGTGTTGCAGTAGTCTTCCTGTCTCAGGTGACCTGACGGCTCCTATACAAAAGCTTAAGCCTGGTTGCTGTAGGTGCCCAGGACATCACACACAGGGCCATAAACCAGGGACCTTAAATGTGATGTCTGCACGCACAGACCTCAGAACTTTTCAGCCACAGATGACGTCATATCGTTAGCTTCGTTCCTACTCTCAAAGACTTCTAAAAGCTAAGTACCCCATTGAGGAAACTTTTTCGTTCTTTACTTGAGTTTGGTTAGCTGTATTTAATGTTAGCCAATGTCAGCTAAGTAGGGCAAATGCCATTGCAGGTGTCATATACCGCATAAGGATACCCATGACCATTACGTCTTTTGTCTTGGAAAGGAACACAGATCATACCACCTGTTCCATTTGCCAATCCTTCATACCAAAGACCCTCCACAGCCATCTGGCCACACTAAATTTATATTTAGAGAACCAGTGTCAAAAAGCTTGCGCTTAGAATGGACCCCGAATCGGCCACTCCGACTGAACCACCATGGAAAAAAGCCAACGTTTCTAGGCCTACTTCCGTTACCTCTCTGCCATCGGATGTCCCACAAGCTTCCGATTTAGAAGTTAAGAGACATCCGTCAGAGCCAACTACTTCAATGGCCCCCATTGTGGAGGCCGCTTCAGAAGTTACGGCCTGCACGTCCACAGAGATAGCCCAGATGTCAGTTCCTGCCAACGTCGAAGGGGAACCAGAAACAGTCGGATGACCTTTGGAGACTCCTATTCCCACGACTCAAGCTTCTGAGCCTAGGCCTTCTCCCAAACCAATGCCTACTAAACTAAAACAGAAAACTAAACATTTGACTCCTACCCCTGAAGGAGTCCCAGACTGGCAATCTGTCACTAACTCTCTGATGCAGGCCTTTATGGCCCTCAGGCCCACAGGCTCTACTCCCTCCACTATATCTTTACTCAGCCCAAAGCCTGCCTGTGCCATTTCTCTCCCCTTGCAGACTACCTAAGAAGGAGACAAGGGACTAGAATCTTATTACTCTTTTTCTGAAGAGTCCATCTCCTATGCATTCTTGATTGCCTCTCCTTTAGAATATTATTCACCAGATGAGGAATCAGTTGAAGGGGATTCTCCACCAGAGGGCATTGCCTTTGGTAAAACAATAACTAAGATGAAAGAGTACTTTAAATGGGACACTACCCAGATGACTGACACCCAGAGGAGGTATTTTGAACTCCTTCAAGTGGAGTCTCCCTCCCCATCAGCCATCCCACCAGTCTTACTTGCCTATCTGGATGCTTTTACCTCTGCATCCAAAAATCCAGACTCTCAACCACCTGCACCTAAAAGACCAGACAAGTTTTATAAGGTTCCTGATGAACAAAAATTCTTAGTTAAACCCCCCCTTAGCAGACACTGCAGTTATTGCTGTCTCCCCAAACAAGCAATCCAGGCTTATTCCCTCTGCATCTATTTTGCCTACTGATAAAGACAGCAAAAGCATGGACAGGTTTGGTAAAAAAGTGTACACCTCTTCTACCATGGCTTTCCATGCTATAAACTACCAGACACACATGGTTAAATATGCACTGGACATTGTCTGTCAAGCAACTAATCTTCTGGCTACCACACCTGACTGCCCTACTAAAGCAGACATAACATCTAGATTGTCCCTGGCTTCACAGGTAGCCAGACATTCAATTAGGTGCAGTTTTGACACTGCAGAGGCCTCCACTAGGTCAGCAGCTTCTGCTTCTGTCCTTCGCAGATATTCTTGGCTGCACCTGCAACCACTTCCAGAAGACTTTAAAACTAAGATTTTGGACGCCCCTTAGATCATAACCTTTTGTTTGGAAAATAGTCTGTAGAACTTTTTAAAAACCTACACGAGAAAAGCAAGGAACTGCAGGACATCAAGCACTTGTTTATGTCCCCTATTCCAAAATATTACAGGAGCTATCCTGCTAAAATCTCATTTGTCCTACGCCATCCCCTCATCCACCTGGCACAGGAGGGGAACCAGAAGCAAGCATTCTCCAGACTTGGCACCTCTCAACCTAGTACAAGACCGTCCTTTCAGGATAGAAATGCTCCCAACAGTGTGTGGGTCTACTTTATGCGCTCGAAACACGAAAAATTCGAATCCAAATAGTGTGACACATAAAGAACAAACCGCAAATACATCGAACATACTAAAGCATGAAATTTAAAACCTCGAACCATCATAGTTGGCCAACCCACCACCCGCAACACACTACCTACCCAAACACAATTAAAAAAAAACACATACATACACTAACCAAAACCCTACTTCTAACCCTAAATTAAAGCACCAAAACCCTACTGCTAACCCTACACTAAACCCATATACACAACTATCTATGCACTGTCCTTAACACCTCGCTAACCCTAAGGTCCGTAACTACCGCACACTTCCCCTACAGAGCTATACCCAAACAAACTAAATATTCCACACACATACACTTAAAACTCTACACTAAACTTGACATACATTACCTACACAAAACCTTACATACACTACCTTCCTATGCACTTACCTTAACCCCTCCCTAACCCTAAGGTCCGTAACAATTGCACACTTACCTTACGGAGCTATACCGCAGACGGGCTAACTGTGGGAATTCGATATTTCCACTTTTGTGGTTTTGTTCGTTTGATGTATTTGCAGTTTGCTCTTTACATGTTGCGCTGTTTGGATTTGGGTTTTTCAGCTTTTGAGCGCGTAAAGTAGACCCCAATGTGTGACTGCCTTGCCCATCTGCCGTTGTTAGCCCGCCTATCCCACTGCTTACCTGTTTGGAAAGCTGTCACTTCAGACCAGTGAGTACTATCATTCAAAACGGATACTTCCTTTCCTGGAGGGAAAAGCCCATCCCAAAGCTTATCCCCTTTCCCCCCCAAAACCAAATCCACCTCCTGCCACAAATTCCTCAAGACCTCCAAAATCTAGGAACAATAGAACCTGTTCCTCCAGGACAGGAATGAAAAGGATTTTACTCAAGACTCTTTCTGGTCCCCAAAAAGGATGGCCCTTGGAGACCTTTACTAGATCTATCTTTACTGAACCAATTTTTAGTGGTTCCTTCTTTCAAAATGCTTTCCCTCCCAAATCTACTCCCTCTTATCCCAGACCAGGCCTTCATGGCCACTCTGGATCTAAAGGAGTCTTGCCTGCATATCCCCATAAAACACTTCCAACAGAAAATGTTTACGTTTTTCTGGACCTTGCTCTCATTTTCAGTTTAGAGCATTGCCCTTTGGTTGACTACAGTACCCAGAGTATTCACAAAATGCCTAGCCTCAGCCATCGCTTACTGCAGGACCCAGGGTATCCAACTTTACCCTTGCCTAGATGATGTTTTCCTTCTAGCAGAGACAGAAACCCATTTCAGAGACCATCTCAGGTTCACCACCACCCTTCTTCAAAACTTGGGCTTCCCCCTCAATATAAACAAATCCTCCCTGCTCCCTCAGCAAGACAAAGTATTTCTAGGCTGCAAAATCACGGCAGATCTAATGTGGGCCTTTCTTCCACAGGAAAAGGTCCACTCCCTCTCCACTCACTTTCAAAACCTTTTACTGGAATCCCAGATTTCTGCAAGACAATTCCTGCAACTCCTGGGGCTTATGGCAGCCACCATTCCCATGATTCCCTTGGCAAGAATGCACATGTGGAAGTTCCAGTGGTACCTTAAGAACGTGTGGTCACAGCATCTACACTCTTTAGAGAAACAAATCCCCTTTCTGCCCTGCCTCAAATCAAAGCTAAAGTGGTGGATTCAACAAATCAGTCACAACCTGGGATTGCCTCTCCAAATGCCCTCTCCAACCCAGTTCATTTTCACAGATGCATCAGAGCTAGGGTGGGGAGCCAAATGCAAGGGTTCAGGAAACTTGGAATCCTGCCCTTCAAATGAAACACATCAATGTCAAAGAGATTACTGCAGTTCTCCTAGCCTTTAAAGCTTTTCTTCCTACCCTCCATCTGGGCCCCCTCCTAATATTCTGAGATAACACCACAGTCATGTGGTACCTCAACAAACAAGTTGGGACCAAAGCCGATCTCCTTTGCAGAATAACTCTACAAATCTGGGACCTCGCCTTTAGGCACAACTTGTCCCTACAGGCCTCGTACGTCCCCTCTCAGGACAACAAACAGGCAGATCTTCTCAGCAGAACCCCTATGCTACAGCACAAATGGATGCTGAACAGGGAAACCTTTCTAGATATTGTCCACCGGTGGGGTGCTCCTCAAGTGGATCTGTTTGCCTCCCCCAGAACAGATAATTGGTCAATTTCTGCATCAAGGATCACTCCCCTAGCCTGGAGAGTAGATGCCTTCAGCATTCCTTGGAAGGGACTGTTCCTTTACGCCTTTCACCCCTTCCCTCTAATACAAAAGGTCCTACTGAAAATCAGGAAGGACAAACCAGAAATCTTGTTGGTGACCACCTACTGGCCAAGGCAGCACTGGTTCCCCCCAAATTCACTCACTATCCAAGGGCACTCACTACAAGTTATCCCACACAACAAAAGGGAACCCTTGTCCATCCTCACCTTCAGATGTTAACACTAACACTCTGGGTGATAAACTTCTAATCCCTTTTAGACACCACTATTCAGAGGACATGCTTACAATCCTGAGGGAGGCCAGGAAACCTGCTATTAGAAAATCATACTTATCAGAATGGGAGAGAGATTCTCAAGATGGTGTCTACGTAAGGACGAGGACCCCAGCCAGGCTGACAATTTCCTAGTCCTTACATATGTGTGTGAACTCATTAAGGATGGCCTTTCTTACTCCTCAGTGAAGGTACATCTTTCAGCCATGTCTGCCTGCCTGCCTCTAGACCCCCTTTTACTATCCAGGCTAGATGGTAAACCTTTCCTGAGAGGGGTCTTACACATCAGACCACCTAGAAAACACATTCCTCCACCCTGGGACTTGAACTTTGTCCTGGAAATACTAACAGTTGGCCCCTTTGAATCGGCTAACAGTGCTACCTTACAACTATGTGCATGGAAACCTTTACGTTTGGTGGCCATCACTCCTGCTAGGAGAGTGTCAGAGTTACAGGCTGTCATGCCCTGCACCCCTACACCGTCTTCCACAAGGACAGGATGACCTTACGCACTAACCCCTCCTTCATGCCTAAAGTGGCAGAGAAGCTGCCCGTAAATCACTCTATTCAGCTGCCTACCTTTTTCCCCTCTCCAGCATACAGGATTGAGAGGACTCTCCATTCCCTGGATGTGCACATACAACTTAGATTTTACCTAGACAGAACTAAGCCTTTCAGAAAGTCTGATCAACTTTTTGTGTCCTTCCATCCCAGGACTATGGGCAAGGCAGTTTCCAAGCAAACTATTTCAGGTTGGATCAGAAAATCCATTGCATTCTGCTACTCACACCATGACAAACCTTTACCCCATGGGGTGAGAGCTCATTCCAGCAGAGGTATGGCTACTTCCAAAGCCTTTCTTAAAGGACTGGACACAGCTTCCATTTTAGAAGCTGCCACCTGGTCCACTATCCACACCTTCGCCAAACACTACAAACTAGGTCAAGTCTCCAGAGCCAGGGCAGGCTTTGTTAGAATAATCCTGCATGGGTTTCTGGAATCTTCCACTTCTACCGCCACCCTTCCCTCAAATTAGCTGTGGTATTCTCCCACAGTAAGAATACTGCAACATAGGAATAGAAGGACATAGAATAGTAAAATCTTACCATAGCCATAGATGTCCTTCTCTTCTATGTTGCAGTATTCCATCCCTCCCACCTCCCCCTACATTATGTGTGGACTACTAACCTAGCTCCTGAGTATTAGAAAGCTCTACCCTTCACCAAGCGCAACTACCTAACATGTGACACTTGACACTTCTAGCTGATAGTCACTTATTTCTCTCTTTAAGACTGTCTGTCTGGCCTTCAGGTTCTGAGGTCTGTGCGTGCAGACGTCACATTTAATGTCCCTGGCTTGTGGCCCTATGTGTGATGTCCCACCCACCTACAGCAACCAGGCTTAAGCTTTTGTATAGGAGCCAACGTCAGGTTGACTGAGGTGGGAAATCCCACAGTAAGAATATTGCAACATGGAAGAGAAGGACATCTATGGTTATGGTAAGCTTTTACACAACTGTTATTTCTGTTTATATTGTCAAATGTTTGCCTCCCCTCCACAAAACCACACTGAGCCATATCTTATCAATTTTGGTATCATGTTTGCCATTATTTTAGCCATTATAGACATAAACACTTCATAATCATGGTTTAGTATTGAAATGGGTCTGTATGAAGCTGGATCTGATGGATCTTTACCCTCCTTAGGTATTACCATTACCACCGCCTTCTTCCAGGATGCTGGTATTTCTCCTCCTCTTAAAATACTGTTAAACAAAATCTTCCAGATCTTTATCAGTTTTTCCATCCTAACTTGCAGACTTCCAAAGGAATGCCATCTATTCCTGAGGAATTTCCTGTAGATTGGTTATACATAGCCATTTTTATGTCATCTATTCCTATTCTAATTGTTAGTAATTGAGCTTCATCTACCTCTAACCTTGGCATATTGAATTCTTTCATAAACATTTCCATTTGTACCTTTTTCTTGATTTCCATATTTCTTTGCTTTATACAAACTTTCATAAAATTTCCAAAATATTTCTAATACTTCTACAGGATCTCTTGTTATCTTCCTTGTTGTATGCTACTTCCACTTTCCGTTGCCTGAGTTGTGCTAAAAGTTTTTGTGCTCTAGAATTATCAAAAAAAAAACAGTTGCTTAACAACAGTCTTTCTAACCTCATGCATATTATCGAGGTAATCCCTTATTTTCTGTTTAACATTCTGCAGTTGGTCCTTTTCTTGTTCTGAGTGATTTCCCCCTATTTTGCAATACTTTACAATTTGCCAGTCCTTCTAAATAATTATTGTTGCTATATCTCCCTTGATTTTATTTGCACCCTAGTTTTTAACTCCACTTTAGTTTTATCCCACTCCCTGGCTATTTTTTCAGAAGAAAATTATATCTTCTCTAGTAGCTCTTGAATGAATTCCAAAACCCATTACTTAAATTCCTCTGCTTTCATCCGATTGATGGGAATGTGCCAGTGTCTCATTTTTATTTCATTACCTTGCGTTGTTATTTTAGTTAGTATTGGCGCATGATCTGAAATAGTTAGTGTGCGTTTTAAGACCTTCAATTAAATGCACATGTTCCGGTGAGATATAAGATCTGTCTTGCCTAACCCAATTTTTGTATCTGTGTGTATAATATGTAAATTCACTCCAGACTCCTAGTACTGAATTCACATGCCAAACATTTTCATAAATTTCTGCAAAAATCTACTCTGTTTTGTTATATTTTCCCTTCTAGGCCCCCAGACACATCTTCACTGTTGGAAACCAAATTGCAGTCTTCACCTACAAGTAATATTCCTTGCTGAAAGCTGATTATTTCTCCCATAATTTTCTTAAGCTCCATTGTAGCAGTTTTAGGTGGGATGTAAATGCATGCCAGTGTAATCCTCCTCCCTTCTCAGTAGTCCCTTAGTACTATATATCTTCCATTATTATTTTTTTCCTCTTCTATCACTATTGGAGCTTCTCTTGCAATTAATATAAGTACTCCTCTTTTTCCTTTGCCCCAGATTTTCCTCTGAATAACCATCCTAAAAAAACTTCCTTTATCAAATTCACATATTCATTTCTTGCCAGGTGTGACTCCTATACTGTAGCTGTTTGCACTGTACATTTTTTGATATAGTTCACTACTGTTTCTTTTTTGTATTTATCTGTAAGAGCATTCAAATTGAAAGACGTTACAGAAAGCATCATTTTCTTATATATTTATTATTACCATCTTTTATGTATAACTGCTTTTTTGTTAAATGTCTAGTTCCAACTTTTATGTTACATGCATATACTGTTTGGCAGGTTGGTCTTTTATACAGTTGTTTTTGTCATATCCATTTGTGCCTATCCCACATCTTACATAACTTTTTGTTTTTTTTTTGAAAGTCCTCAAACAGAACAAACCCTCCAACCCCCCAAAACCCGTTAACTTAATAATACACAAAACTATGTATATCTTCAAATAGTGAAGTGTTTGCTTCCTAAGAACAAAAGTTCTAAGTTGATAGCCACACACAAACAGCCTAGAGTTAACCAAAAAGAAAGGTTAGTCATGCTAAGACACATGGTACAGCCTATATTATTAGTAAGTGCTATTTGATTTTGTCTATCTCTGTAGCTCTCCCAGCTGAGAAAACACTTGAATGGTTTCAGTAAACACTTTCTCCCAGCCACTTCTCTTTATAAAATTGTCTTCTAGTGACATGCAACCCAGACACAAAACTGCTAAGGTTACCTTTGTTTACCAGAAAAAAGACTTATAATAAAATTGTTACTGGATAATGCCTAAGGTTTTAACCCTGTCATTCTATGTAAGCATGGGAAAAAGCACACTGGTTTTTCTTTTGTCACACTGTCTTAACCAGACTCTTCCTCTTTCCCCTTCTCTTCCCCTCTCATTCTTTTTTTTTATTGCAGTGCCTACATTTCTTAAAACTGAACAAAGAATAAGAGAGAATAAGGAGAAAAAGAAAAAAAAACATGTTTATATTGGTATCTCCATTGCATTTAAAAAAAACTGAAAAAACTTTTACTTCACGTCTAATTGGTTTTGTATTATCTTTAAAGCTCTCACAGCTGGGAAAACACAAGATTGTTTTCAAAGAACATTATGTCCTAGCCAGTTTCTCTTCTCTTTTTTCCTCAATCAGCCCCCTTCCACCAGACTGTCTCCAGTTTCTGTTTATCAGATTGTCTCCATGGAGACATGAAGACTAGCTGTAAACTTCCAACTTAGTATAAATGCATGTGTTTTACTAGGAAAAAAAGCCTCATAAAATTCAACATTCTTTTTCATTCACTTACTCTCTCTTAAAAATAATCAGTCTAAGGTCCTTAATTATTCATTTCCACAAGCAAAAATGAAAAAAGGCACCTTAATTTTAACTTTGTCATGCCTTTTTAGCCAGGCTCCTTTTTATCATTGTATTGCCTGTATTTATCATAACTGTACAAGAAGAAAGACAGAAGAGGGTAGAAAAAGAAAAACACCACCACCTGTTTACAATCCTCATTACACTTAAAAATAGCATGCAAAGAAAACCATGCACCACAAATACAGTACTATTAAGAAGAAAAAGTGTTTTTTTTTTTTGCTTACAGTTAGCTTTGTCCCCTCTCTTCCCCTGCCCAGAACATTTTTCTGAACTTTAATGACATGAAGTAGGGCATATACTTTAGAGTCTTCCAGAAATCTAATAAATTTTGAAGAAGTCCAATATTTCCAGATTTTCTTGTTCTGTCATAGTTCATAAATATAATTATTGCACTGTAATCCTACATTAAGTTACTGGTTTTATTACTGTTCTTCACTTAACCAATGGCTCCTGCTTTGGAATACCAGTCCATTTGCTTATTTGTGCCTTCATAAAATGAATCGCCCAACTCCTGTCTCTGCTTCATTTCCAATGTACTCTCGATTCTTCTAGTCAACTCTTGTGCTCCCTTCCTTCTTTCCAACATTTTCCATTGAAATACTGGAAAAGGTTTCACAGGTACAGTCTCTCTGTGGTCTTTATTACTAGAAAAACAAGAAGCAGAATCTCCTTCTGTTTCACAGCTCACTTTTTGTTGGACAAACTTGTGTATTTCCTCCTTAGCATTCATGTCATCAAAAAATGATTTTGTCACTCCAGAAAAGAATACCTTGAAGACAGCTGGATACAGGAGTTTGAATCTCACACCTGCATCTCACCCTTCTCTGAATAGTGGAATGAGTGTACTTCTCTTTTGCCTGGTGTACAATGAGTACTCATTCTTCACAATCATTCTGCTATCTCCCACTTTTAGTATTTTGTCCTTCTGCCACAGTTTTGTCAGAATCCATTTCTTTTGCGGGTAGGAATGCATCCTTACTACTAAAGGTCTAGGTTGCTTTCTTATAGCTAGGTTTGGAGCATACACACAATATGCCTTTTCAACCAACAGCTCTTGCTTTGAGTTGCTTATTTGTGCTTTCATAAAATGAATGCAGTCTGTTCCTTCCAGCTTCTGTGGTATGCCTAAAATCTCAGGTTTTCCCTATGTGGTCTGTCCTCTAATTCTATGATTTTTCAAACATCTCTTTCTGAGCAGTCTTATATTCAGCCAGCCTTTTCTTCATTTCAACCTTTGATTTTTGCAGCTTTATCATTTCATCTGAATATCTGTTTAAACCTTCTTCCATTTTTTCCAGCCCATTGTTGTTTGTGTTGATATACTCTGTCAGTGTTTTGTTTATTTTAACCAGGTCTGTATGTAGTTGTCTTATGTCCTCCTGTAGGTTACTGGAAGTTATGTCTGAAGGTTGCATTGTTTTTTGCTGAACAGCTGCAGAACCCTCCCCAGTCAGTGTTTCTTCCTCACCTTTTGTAGCTTATTTTTCCAGGTCTTCTGTATTTCTTTATTCCTGACATCCAGGCAGTGCACTTACTATTTGTTTACTGAACTTTACCCATAAACACAAGTCTACTGGCCTTTTCTGCTGAGGTTCTGTTTTTCCACAGAAAGAGCTAGAAAGAAGCTGTTACTCAGTGTGCAACCATCTTGTAAGTTACCTTGATATGATCTTTTTAGTCTCTTTCTACATATCTTTAGGTGCCGTATAGAGTCCTTTTTAGTCCACACATCTGAATACGTCATCTTATCATGTCTCCATAAATATGGGTATTGCTGAAGCAAGTCATATGTAGGTACATAGTTTACTGTTATAGTCTCTGGTTTATCTTCATTTATTTTATATCTTGAAACTGTCTCAAAATGTTCTACAACACCAAAATGTCCTTTTTTGGGTTTAAGAAGTACAAAATAATATCTTCACAGAAAGGTAACTTTTTTCGATTACCATTACAGCAATATCCTTGAAATTTTGAGTCTCTTATTTTGTTTTCTTATGGCACTTTATATTAAGCATATAGCATAGGGAAAAAAGGGCATCCCTGCCAGGTTCTTCTGTTCATACACATCTTGTTGGAGAGGAACCCTCCTACCTTCAGTTTTGCATCTGATCAATTATTTATCCTACTAATTAACCCTTAGTAGTCTGTCTGGGAACGCAAATGCTACCATTGCGGTAGTCCTTTTGAATGCTTTCTCTGCAAGTAGACCACCAGTAGTAGTGGTATTTTCTTCAACTGTGCTTCCCTTTGGATCATAATTGTTCTGTTAATGTAGTCAAGTAGTTGTCTTCTGATTGCAAAACCACATTGTTACATATGTGTTAATTTTGACAACACATTTTCCATTCTCTTAGATAATATAGATATAAACACTATATGGTTTAAAACTGAAACAAGTCTATAGAAAGGTGGACAGAATGATCTTATTTATTTATTTCTCTTTGTTTATGGGGAATTTTAGACTAGGGGTTTCTCCCATTTTTAATGGAGGTCCAGGTAGAAAAGCTCCAAAGGTAAGAAAAAAACACATTACATAAGAAAATATATAACACAGTATAGACACTACAGTGAGTTTGAGTTATATAATTCACATTACATGGGGTAATGCAGAGTACCGTCCATGCACATTTAAGTTATTGAAGTATTACAGAGTTAATTACAGAAAGAGTTAACATTTAAGACTATCAAACTTATCTAGTGACAGTTTTAGTTAGAATATGTAAAGATGGATAACACAGGAAGCTAAAGGATTGTACTGCAGGATATCTTTAAAGAAAAAAGAATTCTAGTAGTATACTACCTATCTATCTATCTATATATATATATATATCTATATATATATATATATATATATATATAAACACACACACACATATATATATATATATATATATATATATATATATATAACATATGTATGTGTGTGTATATATATATATATATATATATATATATATATATATATATATATATGTGTGTGTGTATGTATATGTATAAAGAAAGAAAGAGAGGGGTTGAGATAGAAGATAATAGCATGTATGAAAGATGTAGATGTATCAGTGGTTACCTGGAAGAAAAATCCTTATAGGAGTGAAGAAACGGGTTATAGGCTGGAATGGGGAAGGCATGTACAATTATGATAGAAAGTAGTAGAAGCCCATTTTGGATGTTAGTATATTGTAACTGGGTCTTTATTAAATTATTAAAGAGTAAATTCCGTGAACTGCTATTCATCGACAGCAGAACATTGAATGTATATTTTAGCAAACGTTTACATCAGTGAATGTAAAAATCATCGAATAGCCATAGTTGGCCAACATTGCAAACATGAAAGTAACCCTATCAAACATAACATAACTGAAAGCCTACATGAGCATCATTTGTAATCTGAAGTTGCCTAACTATGGCTGTTCGATGATTTGACATTTGTTCATGTAAACGTTTCCTGAAATGTACATTTGCTGTTTTGCCATTGATGAATAGCAGTTTGCAGAATTTAATCTTCAATGATTTAAAATAGACTTATTCTAACTGTATTAATATAAAAGGAGGACATTATGTGTAAGTTATAGAAAAGAAAGATAGCATTAATAGTGTAATTAGAAGGAGGTGTGTGGCTGAGTTCTGGGGGTTCAGCCTGAAATAGTGCAAGAGCACAACCAGTTGTTTAGTAGATGTTTATTCAGTGACAACTTAAAGCTTTTTATCATGTCTGTTAGTCTTATTTCAGGGGAGATTTGTTTCCCATTTTTTACCACCTGATTAGAGTATAATGAATCACCTGCACTGCTATTAGATCTTCAGATGTTTAGTAGAGCTTTGTTGTTGCGCCATAGTACTCGAATAGTGATATGGGGTTGTTGTTTTCCTTTTAGAGCTAGGCAGTTTGCTGAGGAGTGTATTAGCTTGTGGGCTGTGGTAAGTTGAGAATAGTAGTGGTAGTTTGTAAGTTTTAGCCAGTTAAGGCTTTTTAGAACTGTGCAGTGGTGGGTTTTGTGGAGGTGGTTAGTTAAAAAGTTTTGCAATTTTGGTAAAAGCCATCTTTAGTTTCTTTTTGATATCTATGATAAGGTTTGTAAAGATGGGAGAGGTGTGGAGTAGCATGGGGTGTAGGAATGCTAGTGCTGTGGTTTTCATGTAATGATCAGTAAGGAATTTTTTTTGACTCTGTAGAGGGATCCTAGTTTCCAGTTTGCTTTTTAATGCCTAGGTGTTGGTCATACTGGAGACTATCAGGTAGTACTCCAAGGAGTTTAGCTTGTTTTACTCATTCTCTTTTAGTTTTATTGGCTGATACGATATGGAAGGATTGTTTTTCATCTGAGCAGTTTTTAGAGGTGAAAAGCATCCATTGTTTTTAGTATTTAGGAGCAAGTCTGAACTATTTAGCCAAGACTCAGTGGCTAGAAAGGCCTGTTGGGTGTTGTCCTGTAGTGAGGTTAGTGTTTGGCTGAGCAGATGAGTATGACATCATCTGCATATTGTACCAGGGTAGCTTGATTAGTGGTGGAGTACAGGTTATTGATAAAGGTATTGAAGAGTACAAGGCCTAGAATTGCTCCCTGTGGGATGCCAACTATTACTAGGAGGAAATCAGAGTAGTCTTTGATACCATTCCATGGCTTGTTTTCCTATTGTAGAAGCAGCTGTGGAAAGAGGTTAGCGATGTGATATTAAGGCCTAGACAGGCTATTTCCTGGAGGAGTTTTTGGTGTGCTGCTATAGCGAATGCTTCTGGCAAGTCCAGGAAGACCATTGAGATTAACTTTCTATTTCTGAGTTGATTAACTGAATTTGTGAGGTATAGAAGGGCAACAGTGGTGCTGTGGTTAGGTCTAAAGCCATGTTGAATGAAGGAGAGTAACCTGTGGCTGGTGAGGTATTTGCGTAGCTCGATGTGAGTACATTTTTCTGATGTCTAAGGTAGGGGTGGAAGAATAGCAATTGGGAAGTAGTAGGTAAGGTCTATATAATTTCTGCCTTTATGGAAGGGTATAATGTAGGATAATTTCTAGGTGTTTGGGATGAGGCTCTCTTTTATGACTCTTATTAATTAGAATAGAGAAAGAGTGTTATAGCCTCTGCTCTATTTTTAGGAACTCAGCTTATAACTTGTCGGAAACCAAGGTTTCTGTTTTAGTCGGTATTTTTTATTGAACTTTTTGTTGAACTGTTCAACTATTTGTTGAACTGGAGCACTTGTTTGCAGTATGTGGTTGTGGAACAGTGAGGTCTAATGAGTTTTTCTTGGTTAATGCCAAGATAGAATTTACAAAGTGAGTGTTGAATTCAGTTGCTATGTTACCTGGTTGGCTAGTAGTAGTTGTTGGGTAGTGGTAGAGGTTTGACCAGGGTTGAGCAGTGACTTTCAGGACTGCCAGAAAAGTTTAGAGTTATTTTGATGGGAATTTTGTAGATCAGTAAAATATGCTTTATTTTCACTAAATATCTGTTCTTTTTTGAGATTACTGCAGTGCCTATAATTTTGTAGGGTTGTCTGGGTTTTATTTTATTTTATTAATATGTTTTCCAGGCACAGTCTCTTTTTGTCAATAATTGCTTGGTAGTCTTTGTGATCCAATGTGCTAGAATGGATTTAACTCTTTTATTTCGAAGTGGGGCTTATTTGCTCAGTATGGTAAGGAAGATATGGGTAGAGTGAGAAACTGCTTCATGTGGTGGTAAGGTTTTTTAGCATTTCCTGTTATATTGCTTAAGGGTTGTTGTAAAGAGTTCAGGGTTGTATTTATGCAGGTTTCAGACTTGTTTGTATGTTACTTGTCTCTGAATGTTTACCTACTATCTAATAGCATAGTTGGTTATATGATCACTAATACTATCTAGTAAAGTTCCGCCATCATTGATGTGAGATTTGTTTGTAGTAGTCCAATCCAATGTGGTTTGTGTGTGTGTGTGTGTGTGTGTGTGTGTGTGTGTGTGTGTGTGTGTGTGTGTGTGTGTGTGTGTGTGTGTGTGTGTGTGTGTGTGTCCTGGTAGTAACATTTATTAGTTGTGAGACTCCAACTGAGCTTAGGTCAGGTGTGATATTTTTTAATTCTGTCCAATCAATGTTTACATTGCCTAAGATTATAATCTCTTTATTTTGTTGTGTATACACTGAAAAAAAAAATTTCTGTTCAAGCAAGATTATTTCCGAGAGGGTGTGAAGTTCTATCAGGCAAATGGATTTGCTGTTATTGAGTTTGAGGTGGGTAATAAGAATTTTGATGTTTTTAAATTTTGGGATATTTTGAGTATGTTGGGTTAGTTCTGTGGCGTTCTTAAAGGGTATTGCTAGCCTGCCAGCTCATATTATGTTATTTCCAGTGGGATTATTTCATTAATAATTATTCTTGGCCGTAGCCAGATTTCAGCTGTAATAACTATGGCAGGTTTATAATGTGAGATGAATGCATGAAGATCTTGGGTGTTGTTGCATACTGTTTGAAAGTTTATGTTTAGAAGAAATAGATTTTGGTCTGATTTGTGGTTTGGAGGAGTTGTATGGACGTCACCACTTTGGAATAGTTTAGCTGTAATATGCAGATATGAGTAGAAATATTGTGGGTGGATTGTGATGCCTTACTGGATTTTGTGTGTTGAAAGGTATGTGAGCATGTGTTTAATAGTGAATGTTGAAACAGTTTGGAAGGTGTCATTGAAAAATGTGATGTTGTAAAAGACTGTTGTGTTTGAGAATTTGTCAGAAGAAAATTAAGAGCCTGTATACGGCATGAATAAGATAAAAATAGTTATGGCGGTTGCATAACAAAATTGTGTTGTAGAATGAGTATGAGATATTGTAGGTACTTCATACTAGTGGAAATATCTGCTAATGAGGAGTAGGGTTTGGGAACATGTGAAAAGACATTTTTTGAATGAGAATGTAGTAGTTGAATCATTCTAATAGTGTATTTATCAACTATAGGGTATGTTTGTGTGGATAGGCCATAGTTAGTAAGTAGTGGTGTGAGGATGGAGGCGGAGGAGGATTTGGTGTATGCCTAGAGTTGGTAGAAGGTAATAGTGATATGGATTTTCAAAATGTGAAGAGCAGTGAAAGCTTTGGAAATTTGTGGGGTGATAGGATGTAGGAGTATAGGTTGCTTTTGTGGGTGAGTTGGGTATTACTGGAGAGTAATTTGCTAAAAAGTGGTGTGGTTTGTACTGGATGAGTATAAAGGTAGATGAATTGGGGGTGGGTGTAGGGTAGGGGAGTAGAGTGCAGCCAGAGCGTAGCAGGCTGAAATCTACAGTAGGGGAACTTACAGCTCCAAAAAACATTAGAAATCTGAAGATTAATGCTGGTAAGGAGAAGAATACTGTGCACCCTTTGAAGCTGTGTTTACACAGAGGAAACTCTTGGTTTAAATTTGTTAAGGGGATATGTGGGGTGTTATTATGTATTTAATTTTGAAATATAAAAAGAGTCTGAATGAAAGTATATATTTATAAGTGAATGTGGGATGAAATAAGTTGAGAAAAAACTTTGCTCAGTCTGTCATATTAATCTCTGTGCTAGTAATGTACACATTAGACAGGATATGTGCATATTGACTATACAGGTGGTGGTTTTAATAAAATATCATACAGCATGGGAGATATAAAGGTACAGGGTTGGAGTCCATTAGTAATGTGCAAATTACAAATCATGCTGTGTTAACACTGGATGAGACATTGTTATAGGCTATCGCAAGCATTTAAGTATATTGAGCATACCTTTTTATGGAGTCATGGGGGGGGGTTCTTGATTGCTGTTACTTATTTTTTGCCAGCAATGTTATGTTTTCAGTCAGTTTCACTTTATTCTCTTTGGGTAATACAGCCACTACAGCTTTCATTCAAGATGTTGGTACAATCCAAGATGGCTATCCACTGATCAGCAGCTTAATTTCAGCTCTCCCAGTGAGAAAAAAGAAACTGAGAAATAAGAGCCAGTGATATTATCACTTGAGCAAAATTTAGTTACTGGCCAGTAAGTATACTGTTTGAATGCCAGCAAAGAAGAAATGTAGAGAACCTGAGTGAAAATCAACAAGAAAAAAGTGAAGAAAAAATGCTGGCTGGGAAAAATCCTGCCACTTCTCAGAAAAAAAAAAAGAAATAAAACAACAGTTTGAGCTTCAGCTTTGGTACAAGAGATGGTTTCCAGTAACTTAAATGAAAAAATAAATCAAATGCACTCAGAGGTGATTAAAATAAATGGAACATTGAAATATGTAAACTCAGATAACAGAAGGCTGCAGAAAACAGAAGAGGCTTTGACTAACTTTTCAGATGAATAGCTGTTCAGATGAACTGCTACAATGGCAAAAATCAGAAGGTTGAAATGAAGAAAAGGCTGGCTGAGTAGGAGGCTTTTCAAGAACAGCTGTTTCAAAAAATGATAATGTTAAAAGACAGAGCACTGCAAGAAAACCTGAGATTTTCTGCTATACCAGAGAAATTGGAAGAAATAGATTGTATTAATTGTATGAAAGCACAGACAAGCAACTGAACTTGTATTCCACAGCAGAATTTGTTAATAGAAAGGGCGGATCATGTGTCTGCTGTAGACTTTGCCATGAGAAAGCAGCTGAGACCTGTATTAATAAAGATGCAATCATACCAGCAGAAAGAGTTGATTCGACAAAACTGTGGAAGAAAGGAAAAGTATTAAAAACTGAAGACAGCAGAGTGTGTGTGGCAAATGAATGCTCACTGTACACCAGAGAGAAGATTCTTATTTATTCCAGCTATCTGGAAATGTTGAGAGGCAGGTGCAAGATTCAAGTTGCTTTATTCAACTGTCTTCAGAATATTTTTCCCCTAGAGTATCAATGACATGTTTGAGTGCAGAACTAGCTAATGAGGAAATAAAAAAATTGTTCATCCAACAAAAAGTGAGCCAGCATACAGAAAGGGACTCTGCTTCTCATTCTTCTGACAATAATGCTCAAATGAACATTTTGCCAATGAAACTTTTTACAGTGTTCCAAAGAAGAAAGCTTGAAAGACAAAAAATGCACAGGAATTGACTAGAAGAATAAGGAGTACCTTGGACTTGAACCAAAGACTGGTGTTGGAAGATGGGGAAGAACAGGAAGAAGACCAACAACAGTGAAATTAGTGAATAAACAGGAGACTGTAAAGCATCAATCACATTTGTGAAATACGGCAAGAAAAATTTGCTGAAAAACACTGGACTTTTGTTGACTTTGTTAAACTTGTGGGTGGTCTAAAGCACATACCCTAGTTTGTCATTAATGTTTAGAATGACACTAAAAGGGAAGAATTAACTATAAATAAAACAGGTTTTGTTCCTATTTCTATTTGTGTAAAAGTGTCTTGTTATTAACTGCATGTTATTTATAGTAAAACGCTTGTGTGTAGTGTGCAGTCAGAGGTATTTTAAATGTGGGGGAAAGTATTTTCAGTGACTGTTGTATGTGTTATAAATATTTAATTTTTAGTTGTAAGAAATACAGGTAGGCTGGATGAAAACAAGTTTAATGCTAATATATTGTGATCATGGGCTGGTGGGGTGTATAAAGTGCTTTGATTACATTATATGTAGAATTAATTTATTTTCTCTTCATGTTTACAAGGGTGAATGTGTAGATTATTGCTCTTGGCTTAATTTATAAACAAGTGTTTTTTTGTAAGGAAGAAGGCTTGAAAAATAATTCAAAATGACGAAAGCCATGCAAAATACTTTGTTTACCATTAGCAAATGTTTAATGTGGGATGAGACATCAGCAGCTGATGGCAGTTGTACATTCTGTTCTTAGTGAAATTTACAAAGGCAACTTTTACACAGAGACGAACTGTCTGTATGTGCAAGCAATTATTCTTGAGAGTTTTGGGCATTCCTTAATGAGGGAAATGCAAAATGTTACCATTATTTTCTATTTTCCTCTATTTAATCACTATTGGAGCCCCTTTAGCAGGAAGTATAATTACTCTCCTTTTCTTTTGTCACTGATACTCTGCTGAATATCCATCCTGCAATCCTTTCTTTATCAAATTGACATGCTCATTTCTTTCCAAATATGTCTTCTGCAGCATTGCTATTTGCACTCTGCATTTTGTAATGTAATTCAGTACTCTTTCCATTTTGTCTGTGCCTGTAAGGCCATTTAACGTTACAAGATAATATGGATAGTGAAGCCATTATGATGTAAAGCTATTATTCCTACCTATTAAACATGACAGTTTTTTTGAATGTGCACTTCTAACTTTTATGTTACATACATCTACTAATTTTTCGCAGGTTGATCCTTTATACAGTTGTTTCTTGTTATCTCAATTTTCACATATATCCCATATTACTAGATTTTTTGTTTCTGTTAACTTAGTACAAACACACAAAACATGCACATGCTCAAATAATAATGAAGTTTTGCACTGATGATAGGAAGAATTGTCCCAAATCCTCAGTTGCACCCACAATCATTAAGTAACCTAAAATAAAGGTTGTCTACGCTAAAGCACATGTGACAGCCTGTGTTCCTACTTGCTAATTGCCCAGTGTTCTTGTCTTATCTTTAGTCACCTTCCAGGTGTGAAAAACAGGTCATGTGCTCTCAGAAAACATTAACTTTTTTCGGCTTAAGAAAAAGTGCAGTGGCGATCTTTAAGTAAAAGTAAATTGCTCCAGTAAATGCATTACAGCTGTTCAGTAACAGAAAATCTGCTATCTGTTATTTACTTCCAGTAATTTCAAATGTTATTTTTTAGTGAGATGTTTTGCCTTGTACCTTTTAAGTTTTATGTTTTTCTCAGTAGACAATGTGCAGACCTCTTGATATATTGCCTTCATGTTTAGTCATCTTGTTTCCATGGAAACATCATAATAGGATGTACCTCTCAGCTATCACTGAACATTTATGTGCTAATGGAAAATTGTTCATAGCAATGTGGTATCTCACTGAAAAAAAATTTCACTTGCTTAAACAAAAAAATTATTAGATTAAACTGAGCATTAATCCAGACATTTACCGATGGAAAAGTAAAATAAAACATTTAAACTCTACATTTATTATATTGTATTCACTTCATTTTTATACTCCATCCCCCACCCCAACAGCCCAAGATTACATTCCATTAATTCAAACATGCATTTTGTCCAGTCTTTCTTCTCTTTTTACATTGTAATGACTAAATTTCTTAAAACTAAAAAAAAGTGCTTGTTTAATTTGGTGCCATCATCAAACTCAACAATCACTGAAAATGCTTGACTCTATGGCTTGCAATTTATATAATGAAATGGTCTATAGAAATATTTTTAAGGACAAAAATTGTTTTACTTAACAGTTACTTTCTTCTTTTTCTTTTTAGTGTCCTTCCAAACATCAGTGATATGAAGTAGGGCATATGCTTTCAGCCCCCCAAAGTTTAACAAAGTTTGCAATTATCCAGTCTTTTTCAGACTCTTTTTCTTGTAAAGCTATATTTCACAAATGTGTTTGATGCTTTACAGTCTTACATTTATTCAGTAATGTCAGTGCTGCTGGTCGTTTTCCTGTTTGTCTCCATTTACAAACCCAAGACTCCAATTCAGGTTAAAGTCTAGTTAAATCCTGTCCTTTTTTCTGTCTCTCAAGTATTTTCCTTGGGAACATTGGAAAAGGTGTCACTGGGAAAATCTCTCTATGAGCTTTATTATCAGAAGAATGAGAAACAGAGTTCCGTTCTGTTTGATGGCTCACATTTTGTTGGACAAACTTTTGTATTTCATTGTTAGCCTGTTCTGCATCAAAAATGACTTTGATCCTCCAGGAAAAAATATACTGAAGACAGCTGGAGACACCAATTTGAATCTTACAACTGCCTCTCAACATTCCCTAATTGCTAGGATAAATTTGCTTTTATTCTGCCTGGTGTAGAGTGAATAATAATTTTTCACAAATACTCTACTGGCTCCAATTTTTAATATTTCGCCCTTCTGCCACAATTTTGTCAGGATCAACTCTTTATGCTGGTATGATTGCATCTTTATTAATACAGGTATTGGCTACTTTCTCATGGCCAAGTTTGGAACATACACACAATGTGCCCTTTCATTTAACAAATCCTGGTCTAGAATACCAGTCCAGTTACTTATTTTTGCTTTCATAAAATTAGTACAGTCTGCTCCTTTCAGTTTCTGGGGTAAAGCCGAAAGGGTCTATATTAGAACATCAAAGTCTTGAAACTTCGAATGTTCTAATATCGACTCCTGTTCAGTGAATGCTGAAAATAGCGAAGCTGCAGAACACCAAATTCTTTACTAGGGAAAGAATTTGGTTGGCTGTTTCTGTGGCTTCGCTATTTTCAGCACTGTGATGGAAAGTTACGGGTCGGGTTCAGGTAAGTGTGCGATTGTGTGGACGTGAGGGTTAGGTGAGTTAGGGTTAGGGTGCGGGTCAGGTAAGTGTGCGATTGTGACGGACGTTAGAGTTAGGGTGGGGTAGGTGAGTTAGGGTTAGGGCGTGGGTAAGGTGAGTGTGCGATAGTGACGGACCTTAGGGTTAGGGTTTGGGTTAAGGTAAGTGGATAGATAGTGTATGTACAGTTTAGTGTAGGGTTAGATGTAGGATTTTAAGTGTATGTGTGTGGATTGCTGTTTCTTTGGTGTGCTTGTGTTGTGTGTATGTGTTTCGGAACAGCAATTTTTTTCCCTGGGAAAAACTGGCTGTTCTGCATGTTCGATTTTTTAAGTGTTTGCTGAATAGGGGTCGATATTAGAACATTCGAAGTTTTAAAACTTCAGTGTTCTAATATAGACCCAAGCAGAAAATCTCATGTTTTGTGTGCTTGCTCTGTCCTGTAACTCTACCATTTTTGAAAACAGCTCTTCTTGAGCAGTCCTACTCTGATTTGTGCAGTTTTATCAGTAAATCTGAATAGCTGTTTAAAGCTTCTTCCATTTTTCCAGTCTTGTATTTGAGTTAATATACTCCTTCAGTGTTTCATTTATGTTAATCAGCTGTGAGAACATCTGACTTATTTTTTCCTCTGAATTACTGGAAGCCATCTCTTGTACCAGAGCTGGAGCTTTTTGCTGAACAGTTGCAGAATTCTTCCCAGTCAGTGTTTTCTGTTCATCTTTTTGAGTTGATTTTCTTTCAGGCTCTACAAGTTTCTTTTTTGCTGGCATCCAGACAGTGTACTTACTAGACAGTAATCTAATTTTACTAGAACAGGCAGAATTGCTGGACTTGATCTGTTTCCTTTTTCGCACTGGGAGAGCTGAAATTTAACTGTCGATCAGTGTGCAACCTTTTTGAAAAGCCTGAGTTCAATCTGTTATGATGAGTCATCCCTATCCTATTTTTCCATAGGACAGGTTTTGTTTGAGAACTAATCTTTTTTATGTCTAAAGTGCTATCTGAGCTTACTTTAAGCCAAGCTACTCATATCCTTGTTTTCTTTCCTGAACTGAAAAATGGGGGAGAAGGGTTACTCCATACCCTGGATATCCACAGCCAAACTCTGGTACTATCTTGACAGAGCTAAATCTTTCAGATATTCAGATCAGTTGTTTATTTCTTGAGAAGATAAGAAGGGACAACATGTGTCAGCATATTTCAAAATGGTTCCCTAAAGTTATTAATTTTTGTTATATTCACCATAACAGAATTATTGCAGGCAGGGTCAGGATCCACTGTGCAAAGACCTTGGCTTCATATATGCCTTTTTTAGAAAGGTTTGGATTCTAGAAGCTGTTACTTGGTCCTTTGCACATACTTTCACAATGCACAATAAGCTTGATTCATTCTCTAGGTGCAGATCTAGGTTTGCTAGGACCATTCTCCAGGGGCTCTAGACTGTTCTTCCACCTCCAAAATGTAGTTTGCTGTTGTAGTCTACCCATATCGCTAAGGCTACGGCAGCATTGATCAATATGATGAACATAGTACAGTTGTATCTTGAACTTACTATAACTGTAGATGTTTGAATGATCACTGCTGCAGTAGCCATCATGCATCCTCCATCCCTCTTGTTTTTTTATGTGTTTTTTTATGCCAGGGTGTGGACATTTATTTTTTGTTTTTCCTGGCATTGCCCTCTCAGGGCTAAGCATTCCTGTTGCTGCTGGCAGGAAAGCTGTGAAGGGCTTTGTGCCCAGACTTTTCTTTTAGTTCTCTGTGTTTGAGTTGCTTGATTGTTTGGGTGTGTGGAAGGTGCCCTGAAGTTTTGGAAGCTGGCGAGCTGTTGTATCTTTGTCAGGATAATAACCAATATAGCTAAGGCTACTGCAGCAGTGATGTTGTGTTAAGTTCAACTAACACACCTGTAATTTTTAAACACCATGGAATTCCTTATCACACAGTAAGCTTTCTAAGACACCCTGCCTCAGGAAGTGATAATCTTGTACATTGGTAACATGGCAGTAGTTTAGTATGTCAGCAAGGAAGGGGGAAAAACCCACTGTTATCTCTTCTGTTAAGATTCATTAATTGTTTGGCAATGGGCTGTGAAAATCAAACACTTCCTTCTGGCAAACTACATTCCAGGAGTAGCCAACTGATTAGAAAACATACTATCTGAAGTAGGAACTTCATTTGTCAGCAACCTTTGGGATACGGATCCGATCTCGGATCCGAGCCGGCAACTTCTACCACAGCATAGATCTGAGCTCCTAGCTCCTCCCTTTATCCATAATCCCCTGCCTACCCTGACTGACCCCAGATCTAGTTTGCCGCTCTTCAAGCAACAGCTAGATTCCAGAGCTCTTGGCGATTTTGTGAGAAAACAGTTTTTTCTTTCTTATTCTTATTGAGTGGTTGTGTGTGCATGTTAGGTTTCCCCTTAACGCTAAAATTTCTTACTTTTAGCTTACTTAGCTTAAATTTTTATTAAAATTTTTTCCTCCCTGCCCCCGCTGGTCGTAGCGTGTGTGTGTGTCTTGAGTGTAGGGGCCTAGTGAGTGTGCGTGCTTTACTTTAGTTATGTCGGAGGCCCCTAAAGCCATTTTTTCTAAGTGCACCGAGTGTGGTCACAAGCTTTCACCGGCTGATGGCCAGACTCGGTGTGTTAGGTGCCTTGGGGTTGAACACCTCTCTTCGGGTTGCGCGATTTGCATGGCGTTCAACCCCAGGGCACTTAAGGATCGGAGGTCGAAGCTGGTTCTGGCGGGCCTTTTACCCCCAGACTCTGCTTCGGCCTCCGGTACTTCAGTGACCGCTACACCCCCGGTAGCGGTCACTCCTGCCTCCCTTCCTCCGACCGGGACTCAACCTCCCGCTTCGGCTCCAGAGGATAGGGAGTCCAGAAAAGAGAAGCGGAGGGAGAAGCACCTTAAGCGGAGGGCCGAGGACTCTTCATCGACCCCGCCCGCCAAGCGGGCTTCTCCGTCCAGGTCTTCTCGGTCTCCTACTCCTCGGATCCGATCCCCTTGTTTCTCCCCGGGACCCGAGTAGGAGGTGACCCGGTCCCTGTCGAGGTCATCGAGGCGGCACTCCAGGTCGGCCTCGGTGGCCTCCTCGAGGTCCACCTTTAGCATGTCAGATGCGGACGTGGACCGGATGATGAGGAGATTCATCCAGGCCCAGATGCAGATGGGAGTGCTCTTGCCTCCCCCCCTCCGGGGGGGAGCTCGACCCCTTTTTTCACCCGTATTGCTCCTTCTCCGACCCGCATTCCGGGTTCGGAGTGCTCGGAGCCGAGCCACGTTGGATCCGGGAGTAGGTCGGAGCCGACCGTGCTGGGCACGTCGGCTCCGACGGCTCCCTCGAGTTTGTCGGATCCGACCTCTCGGAGCCATGGGCCAAGCTTCGGATCTGAGGGATTCGGTGTGCTTTCGGCTCCATCCCGATCGGAGCACACTGGTCCTTCGGATCCGACATTCTCGGCGCCGGGTCCGATCCCCGCTTCGGATCCGAGTGGGAGTCAGGTCTCGGATCTGTCAGAGAGTGGCTCCCCCTCGGCTTTCGCTGCAGTGGAGAGGGCACTGCCGAGTGCTTCCAGGCCTCCGGTCCTGGCTTCGGCTCCCTCCCGCACTCTTTCTCATCTGGTCCTGGCTCCCTTCATCTGGCCCTCAGGGCAGCCTACCTCAGCGCCTCTAGGAGTTCCAGTGGAACAAGATACAGCCCGTGAGGACTCCTTGGACAGCCCCCCCGAGGAGGTTCCTCACAAGGCGAAGTGCAAGAGGAGGCACTTGGACTCCCCTGAGAGTCTCACCGAAGATACGGACTTAGATGAAGGGGAAGGCTCCCCTAGGTCACCCCCCGAGGATGTCTCCTTTGGAGACATCATGGAAATGCTCAAAATAATCAGGGGAGGGTGACCTGCCCCCAAGGCTTCCTCTGATGAGTCCGTATTCCTTGAGGCATTTGAGGCAGGACCATCTACCTCTTGGGTGTCCCCTCCCCCCGACCCCTTGGTGGATCTCATATCCACTAGGGCTTGGAAGGAACCGGACACCGTAGAGCCAATCCCCAAGCTCCCAGACAAAATTTTGAGCCCCCCTGCAAAGAGATCACACTAGAGCAGAGGTCCCCCTGTGGATGCCATGTTGGTGGCTGCAGCCACCAAGAAAGAATTGGCTCAGGAGAGCCCCACGGTTCATCCTCCGAGCAAGGAGTCTCGCACGATGGACCGTCTTGGGAAGCGGGCCTTCAGTTCAGCGACCTTCTCTATGAGGGCCTTGAACTACATGGCACACGTCATTCGGATGCAGCGGGATCTAATTAAGGAATACGCTGCTTCCCCCCCCCCCGGGGTCCATGTCGGAGGGAGACAAGGATCTGTACTTCTCCCGAATGGCCACCCTCCACTCTATTTCTAACACCTCTATGCGGCTCTTGTCTCATGCTACGGAGGGAGCCGCTAGAGCAGGCGGAGTCGGGCTTGTCATGAGGAGATAGGCCTGGCTCCGTCACTGTGACTTCTCGGAACCCTTTAAGGCATCATTCGCGAATGCCCCTTTTGATGGTTCTGCACTGTTCAGCAAAACCATTCGCGACACTCTTGTCCAGAGCGAGAAAGACGGGAAGACTTTGTCTGCCGTCAGAGTCCGCTTCTCAGCGCCCCAGAGGTCCTTTTCCAAGAACCAAAAGGGTCAGAAGAAGATGTGGTTCCTAATCGCATCAATCCCAGTCTGCTCAGGACAACCAGTCCTCTCGTGGCAGAGGAGGACAGGGAGGACGCCGCCCCTGAGGCAGAGGGGGTCCCAGGAATTTTGGGTCCAGAGAACCGTTCTCTGAGAGGCCCACGCAGAACCCCTGAGGGGTTGCCCGGCTGCTCCACTCTGGAGGCAATCGGGGGGCGTTTTTCGAGGCACCTAGCAATGTGGGAGTCCATAACAACGGATCGCTGGGTGCTTCGTATTATATCCAGAGGTTACCAAATCCCCTTTATCGTAACCCCCAGAACCAGAGGCCTCCCCGACGTACCACCCAGTCAGAGGGAGGCGGCTGCTGCAGAAATTCAGCAGCTTCTGCAAAAAAAGAGCCATCCAGCCCGTCCCCCCAGATCAAATTGGATCAGGGTTTTACTCCAGGTTCTTTCTGGTGCCAAAAAAGACGGGGGACTTGAGGCCCATCCTCGACCTCTCTCTCCTAAACCTGGCGGTACCCAAAGAAAAGTTCTGAATGGTCATGTTGCAATCCGTCCTCCCCTTATTGCGGGAGGACGACTGGATGTGCTCCATAGACCTCAAGGATGCGTACTATCACATTCTAGTGGACAGGCATTCCAGGAGGTTTCTCCGCTTCCGGCTGGGAGCCAGTCACTTTCAATTCAGGGCCCTCCCCTTCGGCCTCACCTCAGCCCCCAGGGTGTTCACCAAAGTTCTGGCGATAATAGTGGCCCACCTGAGACTCCAGGGAATTCAGGTCTTTCCGTACCTGGACGAATGGCTCCTTACTGCCCCAACAAGGCATATACTTTGCTCATGCAGGGATTATTTCCTCAGTCTGGCTCCACTATTAGGATTAACCATCAACATGACCAAATCCTCTCTGATCCCTACACAGGTGTTGGATTTTATAGGGGCGAGACTGGATTCCAGACAGATGCTTGCGTTCTTGACTCCAGATCGGCTCCGGAACCTGATGTTGCACATGCAGGCCATCCTTCAACTGCAAACTCCTTCGGCGGAATTGGTCCTGAGGGCTTTAGGATCTATGGCGGCTGCAATCCCACTGCTGCCATTGGCCCGGTTGAACATGAGAGTCTTGCAGTGGCCCCTCCAGGTACAATGGTCCCTGTCTCACAACTCCCTGTCTCATCCCATTCCCTTAAGCAAGGTTTGCAGAAGGTTGCTCGTGTGGTGGCTCCAGTCCCCCAGTCTCCACACGGGACATCCCTTCTCACTACCACCACCAGTCGACACAGTGATCACGGACACTTCTCGCCTGGGGTGGGGGGGCATTTTTCAGGCAGGACAGTCCAAGGCACGTGGAACGACGTAGAGACCTCTTTGCATATCAACGTCCTAGAGATGAGGGCAGTGCTTTTGACGTTGCAGGCACTACACAGCTCTCTTCCGGTAGGGACGATTGCAGTACAGACAGACAACATGTCAGTCGTCTGGTACATCAACAATCAAGGGGGAACCAGGTCTTACCCCCTTTGCCACGAGGCCATGAGAGTGTGGGAATGGGCGATTTCCACCAACTGCTTTCTCATAGCAACGCACATTCTGGGACGGTCCAGCATTCTAGCGGACAGGCTCAGTCGTACTATCCTGACTCCTTACGAATGGTCTCTCAATCCTCGAGTTGCAGAGCAAGTATTTGCCCGATGGGGACGACCTTGTTGCGATCTTTTTGCCTCTCCTTCAAATACCAAATGCAACGATTACTTTGCTCTGATCCCCCCTCTGGGGGAGTCCCCGAGAGACTCTCTAGTTCATGCTTGGCCTCCCAGTCTGCTTTATGCTTACCCTCCTCTTCCCCTGATGTTGAAATTATTGCAGAAAGCCAGTCAGTTGGGGAGCAAGATGATCCTCATTGCCCCATTCTGGCCTCGTCAGACGTGGTTCCCTTACCTATGGTCTGACCTAGTGTATCCACCATGGATTCTGGATCCCCTCCCAGATCTCATTTCTCACCCTCTCGATCTTCCAACTCCGAACCTGGCCAACCTCAAGCTGACGGCTTGGTTGCTCCAGTTCCACTCCTCATAAGGACTCCCGGGATCTCATCACCTGTCAAAGCCATTCTAGTAGCAGCTCACAAGCCTTCCACCAGGAAGGTTTATCGGAGTAAGTGGAAACGCTTCTCCATCTGGGCAGAACACCGTCGTTTAGACCCTTTTACGGCCCCGATAGCGTCGGTTCCAGATTTTCTAACCTCTCTCTTTCACCAGGGGGCTAGTTCTTACACAGTCAAGGTACAACTTGCAGCAATCTCATACTATCACGTGGGGCAAGAGTCTGGCCCTCTTATCACTTCCAAACTGTGTACGACCTTCCTCAAAGGTACCTTCCTCCTTAGGCCTCCAGTCAAAGAGGTGGTACCTCCATGGGATTTATCCCTAGTCTTACAGGCCTTGACTGGTCCCCCTTTCGAACCAGCGGCCACGGTTGATCTTAAATTTCTTTCTTGGAAGACAGCCTTTTTGGTGGCCATAACTTCAGCCAAAAGAGTATCGGAATTGCAAGCTCTTTGTGTCAAACCACCATATTTGGTCTTTCACCCAGATAGAGTTTACCTCAGGATCAGTCCGTCCTTCCTACCTAAGGTATCTTCAGAAGCGAACATTAATCAATCTATCAATCTCCCAGTGTTTTCCCCCAACTTTCAAAACAAAGGAGAGTACAAGCTGCATTCCTTAGACGTACACAGACAGTTTTTATATTCATAGAACTGCTGATCATAGGCAATCCGATCAGTTGTTTATCTCCTTTGCCAAAAGCAATTTCGGTAAGCCAGTTTCTAAAGTTTCTCTCACTCGATGGATTTCGAGTTGTATTCTCTTAGCATATCAGAGCTCGGCAAGGCCTGCACCTCAAGGAGTCCATGCTCATTCTACTAGGGCCGTTGCCACATCGGCGGCCTTTCAAGCTAGGGTTCCCTTGGATTACATTTGTTCCGCAGCCACTTGGGCTTCATCTCACACCTTTATCAGCCACTATAAAATAGATGTTGTCTCCTGAGGTAGGGCGTCCTTTGGCTCTGCGGTGCTCCGGAATATCCTTCCTTGAAGGCCACCCAAGATTTAGGTAGCTGGGGACTCTGTCCCAAAGGTTGCTGACAAATGAAGTTCCTACTTCAGATTAAGAAGTTATGTACTCACCATAACGTTCCATCTGAGTAGGTATCTTCATTTGTCTGCAACCATCCCCCCCCCTCCTTCCCCCTGACCAAAATGATCGTTCTTGAGGTTCTTAGTATCTGTTCCCTTTGGGACACTTTTATCAGCTGTGCTATGGGGTAAACTTAATCTGAGGTCAGTCAGGGTAGGCAGGGGATTATGGGTAAAGGGAGGAGCTAGGAGCTCGGATCTATGCTGTGGTAGAAGTTGCCGGCTCGGATCTGAGATCGGATCCGTATCCCAAAGGTTGTAGACAAATGAAGATACCTACTCAGATGGAACGTTATGGTGAGTACATTACTTCTTATTCTCAATGCCTTGATATGTTATCTTTGTGGTCTATTAGCTCCTCAGTAGCATGGAATTTTTCTATCACTGTGGGAAGCTGTGCTAACCTCTGTGCAATTTTAGGCATTGTCAAGTGCAGTGGCTAATTTTCTGCTCATTCTTCTTGGGGAATGCTCAAGGAATGCAGCTGTCCAAATATGAACTCCAAACTACTTCATACTTTTCCTATTGCCTATAATAGTGTGGTTCAATAAAAATCCCAAACTGCTAGTCCATTGGCTCTCTCACTGCCTACTTTCAAACCTTGAAAGCTTTGATTCCCCTTGCTCAAACTTTAGATGCTGGAGAAACTTCTGTATTACAGGCATTTTATGTCCTTGCTCATTCGCAAAGCTCCACCCTGATCTTCATTCCCTATATTTATCTGTGTGATCTGATGTCCTTTTCATTCTTCCTCAACAAATGGATTACGGATCCAATCCTTGGATCTGACTTGAATGTATACTTCAGACTCTAGATCCAACTCTGAAGCTCGTCCCTCTACCCATAATGCCCTAGTCCACCCCCTGTATACCAAATCTCATTTGTCTCCATTGCTCACAGATGTGGGGTCCTTTTTTTTGCATCATTTGTGATTGTTGGTATTTCTAAAGTAAGAAAAGTTTAACTCATTTTATTTAAATTGTTTCTCCTCTGTGTTATACCTCCTTTATTTACCACTCTTGGTATTTTCTCTTATTCTCTCTCCTCTGTTTTTTCCTACCCTATTCAACAAGGTAATCCTTTTTACCATTCCTAGTATTTTTTTTCTTAATATAAAAATATATATATATATATATATATATATATATATATATATATATATATGTATATATATGTACACATATTTTTATACCCCCGTTGTAGTTTTCTTTGCGTCAGGATTCTTGCTAGTTAAATAGTAAATTCCTTTATTTACCACTCTTGGTATTTTCTCTTATTCTCTCTCCTCTGTTTTTTCCTACCCTATTCAACAAGGTAATTATTTTTACCATTGCTGGTATTTTTTTTTTCGTAATATAAAAAAAATATATATATATATATGCACATATATAATGTATGTATGTATATATATATATATATATATATATATATATATATATATATTCTTATTATAGATATATTCTTACCATTCTACAGTTTCTTTTGTACTGTCATGGCTTCTAAGCTGACAGGTTTTAAAAAATGCACTTCTTGTGGGCATAAAATCCCTAATTCGGAAGCCCATAAGGAGTGCATTTGCTGCTTGGGGTCAGCTCACTTAAATACAAGCTGTTCAACCTGTGCAGCCTTTAATTCTTGTGCCATAGCTGACAGCAGAAACAAACTGGTGCTCAGGGATTTATTTCCTCCCTCCTCTTCTGGGTCTCAAACCCCCAGTAAGTCTTCTAAAGTTCCATCGGTGTATAGTAAGCGATCACTTCTGAAGTCTCTCAAGACTCTGTCAGAGGCACCCTTCAAAGTCACTAAATTGTTGGATCTGATTCCGTCAGATCCAAAATGACATGCAGTGGATCCTAAGCACTTGAATCTGAAACCTTCTGATACAATCATTTCTACTAGTCCAACCACTCAAGTTACAGATCCTGAGTCTTCGTATCAGAAGCCTGGTACTTCATACACTCCAAAGTCTCACTCCACTGAGTTCTTCATTGATCTTATTTTCCCTAGGTTTCCATTTTTATTCATGCAAACCCTACAAAAGCATTGTAGACCTCAATCAGCCACATCATCCATCAGGTCCTCCAGAAGTCTGTCCGAAGCGAACATAGATAGGATGTTGCAAAAATTCGTCAGAGCTCAGTTCCAGTTGAAGGTTATTTCAGTTCTGTCCTCTATTAGATCCTTGAGTCTTCTGGCCACTACTCACACAGTCTTATCTCCTTCTCCGATCTGACCTTCAGTTTCAGGTTCCAGGAACAATCAGCCCTGAGATTTCCAGAGTCGTATCCAAATACAACTATTTATTCGACTCCGAGAGCATCCCTGACCAGTTCTGCTCCTATGCCTTTGGATTGGAATGGGCCCCACAGCGAAGTGTCAGCAAAAGATCCATGGGACAGGGATCTACTCTGATGTTGTCGAATCCATCCCTGCTCCTTGGAGCCTTGGCACTGGACAGCTTGGGTCACCATACTGGAACACTCAGTTCCTTTGGGCATGGCTATGGCTTCTCTAGGTCCATCTGCCTTTGAGGTTGTGGAAAGGGCCTTTTCTCATTTTAGAATCTGGTCTCTCATCCCTCAGATCCACCCCGTCCCCTCTTCGATTCCAGGCTCTGAGTCCATCAGACCTATTCCACAGGGGCAGCCAGTTCCACTTAGCTTCCATTTGGTCCACATGGAGTAACTCCCCTCACTCCTGATACTGCCCTAGAACATTCCCCCATGGTCATCTGTTGGAAGAGGGCATAGATTCCACTTTGGAATTTCTCACTGAAGATACTGATTTCGAGGGGGGAGGAGAAGGGTCCCACAGATCACCGCCTGATGATATCTCCTTTGGTGATATACTAGAGATCCTTACACAAAAAGATGGTTGGGCTTCTGGTAGTCCTTCTCTGGAGGAGTCAGTATTTCTGGAGGCTTCTGGTTCTAGCCAATCTGTGTCTTGGGTAAACCCCTGGTGGATAAGCTTATTGATTTGGTCTCTTCCCAGGCATGGAAGGAGCTGGATTCATTTGAGCCAGTACCGGATTGAAAGATTCTTAGCCCCTGCAAAAGATAAACACCACAGGAGCAAAGGAGTCCCTGTAGATACAATGGTTGTGGAGGCAGCCACCAAAAAAGGAGCTAGCAGAGAAGAGCTTCTCTGTCCACCCCTCTAACAGAGAGTCTGAGGCACTGGAGAGATTTGGAAAGCATGCATTTGCTTCAGCTACCTTTGCCCTGAGGTCTTTGAACTACTTGGCACACTTTACAAGGCTACAGAGAGATTTGACAAAAGAACTGTCAAACTGTGTCTCAGAGTCTATGTCTGCAGAGGATTTCAAAAGATCATTTTATCAGCTGACCACTCTCTTGTCAATTTCCATTACATCCATGAGGTTAATCTTTCATCCAACAAAAGGTGCCTCATGGGCGGTTGGTTCAGGAGTTGCCATATGGAGACATGTCTGGATGCGGCTATGCGACTTTCCAGAGCCTTTCAAGGCATCTTTAATCACTGCTCCATGTGATGGAATATTGTTGTTTGGTCCTTCTGTTAAAGAAATGCTTACCCAAAAGTGAGGCAGAAGTAAAGATCCTGTCTGCCATGGGAATCAGGTTTTCTACACCTAAACAAATTTTCTCTGGAAATCAAGGAGGTAATAAGAAAATGTGGTTTTGCAAATCTCTGGGACCTTTCCAAGATCCGTGAGGAGACAACTCCTTCAGAGGCAGAGGAGGCACTTCTAATGGCAAATGCAAGCCTAGAAGCATAGCAGGCCTGCAAAATCTTCTTTTCCAGACAGACCCTATCATTGCTGTTGAAGTACTGCCTGATTGCCCATCTCTGGAGGCAGTCTGTGGACATTTGTACTTGCACCCAGATACCTGGGCTGCTATAACAAAAGATTCCTGGGTACTAAAATAAATATCTAGAGGTTACTTCATACCATTTTCCCAACCTCCAGTCTCAAAAATAAAGAAGCTTCCTGACATCCCACCCAGTTAGAGGAAAGCTGCAGCAGAAGAAATTCAAAAGCTGCTAGACAAGAGTCATCCAGGAGGTCCCACCAGACCAGACAGGATTCTGAACTTAATCACATTTCTATTTAGTGCCATTTTTGGATCTAAGCAAACGAAATCAATTTGTGAAAAAATAATCAAAGTTCTGAACGGTCACAGTTCAGTCTGTTCTGACATTCCTATGCAAGGATGATTGAATGTGCTCCATAGATTTTCAGGATGCATACTTTCAAATTAAAATAGACAAGTGGTCCTGAAAACACTTACCTTTTCGGCTGGGAGACAGTCACTGCCAATTCACAGCCCTGCCCTTTGGACTGTCCAGACCCCCAGGGTGTTCATTACATGTATGGCAGTGACGGCAGCTCACTTAAGACTAAAAAGGTTCTAAGTGTTTCCATACCTAGATGACTGGCTCCTCACCACTTCTACCATGCATCTCATACAACAGACCAGAGATTGCTTGCTCCAGATTTGTCATTCACTAGGTATCAAAGTCGGTTATGCCAAATCAAACCTCAGACCGATACAGAGGCAGGAGTTTTTTGGTGCACATCTGAAAACAACAGCGCCTGTGCCTAGTCGTCATGTAGACATACTCAGATCTCAGGTCCATCAGCTTCTGTCTCATCTGACTCTGCCAGCCAGGCCAGTTCTCCAAGCGTTGGGTTCTATGGCAGCAGAAATAGTTCTAGTTCCTTTAACACACTATTTTATGAGTGTCCTTAAATGAACTCTAGGTGTTCAATGACAATTCTTCGACAACCCCTATCCTTTCCAGTCAAGCTTACACAAATATGCAAACACCATGTTTACTGGTGGATCCATTCATACAACATTTACATAGGTCAGCCCTTTATTTTTTCCTTCCCTTCTGGCCACAGTGACCACATATGCCTCCCAGATGAGGTGGGGAGGTAATTACTGGTAGATGGTCCAAGGCACGTGGTTCCCCAAGAGACCAATTTGCATATCAACATTCTGGAGATGAGAGGAGTCCTTTTAGTTTTGCAGCCATTTCAAGATACTCTTCCTCTTGTGACTATTGTGATTCAAACTGACAACATGTCTGTAGTCTGGTACATCAACAAACAAGGGGGAAAGTACAGTTTTGTACCTACCATAAATGTAGACGTTCAAGTGTATTCACTGTTGCAGTCATTACACTTGGGTTATCCTGCTGGCAGGTGACCCGAGTTCCAAAGTCTTGGTCTGCCCGTCGGTTGCTGTCGCCTCTTCCCTGATGTCAGTGTGCCAGGGGTATATAAGATGCAACTGACGCCATTTTGTTCAGTTTTTCTTGCCCCAGGTGTCAGGTGTCCCCAAATAGATAGGCAATACATATTGCTAACAAAAACATACAGTAAATAAAAAACAATACCCTTATTTACAAGCAAATACACCACATAGGTTGTATGTAAGTTGTATAGGATAGAAAGGCATAGATAAATCACAGCAAAGTAAGTGGGGATGGAAGGTGGGTAACCTGGACTGCAACAGTGAATACACCCGAACATCTACATTTATGGTAGGTACAAAACTGTACTATGTTCATCGTGTTTCACTGTTGCAGTCATTACACTTGGGTTGAATTCCATAGCTGAGGTTGGGTGGCTCAGTTTATAAAGGATTTGGAGTGGCTATGAGGCCCTGCAGCACTGCAGTGGCAAAGCCTGCTCTGGATTTAGAGTAAAGAGGCAAGTGGTAATGCTTGATAAAGGTGTGCACTGAACTCAAGTTGCAGCTTCCAAAATATCCTTGGTTGGTACTCCTCTAAGAAAGGCTGCTGAAGTGGCTGTTGCCCTGATAGAATGTGGTCTAATGTTGTTAGGCACTGTTTTTCCATGTTGTGTGTAGCAGAAATGGATAGTGTCCTATCCACTTTGAAATAGTCTGCTTTGAAATAGCCTTTCCCTGTGATCCTGCAGCATATGCTACAAACAGTTGCTCAGTTTTCCTGAAAGCTTTTGTTTTGTCCAAGTAGAAACATAACTGCCTGTGTATGTCCAATGAGTGCAGAAGTCTCTCCTCTTTATTCTGGGGATTTGGATAAAATGTTGGCAAGTGAATAGTTTGGTTAAGAGCCACACTGGATACCACCTTTGGCATAAATGTAGGGTTTGTTCTTAAAGAAACCCTGTCTTGATGAAAAATGATGAAAGGTTCCACTGCCATTAATGCCTGTAGCTCTGAGACCCTTTGTGCTGAATTTATTGCCAGAAGCAGAGCAGTTTTCCATGACAAAAATTTTAATTCTGCTGAATTGGCTGGCTCAAAAGGAGGTAAAGTTAGTTTTTCCAAGACAAAGTTGAGGTCCCAAGTTGGTGTTGGTGCTCTCCGGGGCGGTCTTATGTTTTTAGCCCCTCTGAGGTACTGTCTTAGTAATGGATGAGAGAAAATAGGAGGATCCGTGTTGTAATGAGCTGAAATGGCAGAGGTGTGGATCTCAATTGATGAAAAGGATAGGCCTTTGTCCAGCATCTCAGTTAAGTATTGTAATATCTGAGGAATATTTGGAACAAGAGGGTCAAAGCCTTGAACCTGGTTCCAGGCGCAGAATCTCTTCCACTTTTCTGAATAGGATTTCCTGGTGCTGGGCCTCCTGGCCTCCAAAATGACATCCATAACAGCTTTAGAGAGAGGTGTTGGCTAAGTTATCTGCCATGCAGCCAGATTTAAGGTTTTGAGCTGGCTGTGCAGGATCTGATTGTTTTGTTGAGTCAGAAGATGAGGAATTTGAGGTAAAATCCATGCTGGGCTTTGAGCCAAGTTCTTTAAGATTGTGTACCTGTGCTGGCGTGGCCAGTCTGGGGCAATCAGGATCATTTTTGGCCTCTCTTGTCTGGCTTTTAGGAGTACCTTTGAAAGGAGAGGCAGTGGTGGGAAGGCATAAACTTTTAGGATTTTCCAGCTGAATGAGAGAGCATCCACTTTCCATGCTTGTGTGTGGTAAGTCCTTGTGCAGAATTTCTGTAGTTGGCAGTTCAGAGGGGAGGCAAAAAGATGCATGTCTGGGCACCCCCATTTTTGTGTTATCATGCTGAATACTTGTCTGTTTAATTTCCACTCGTGAGGATCCATGATGTTTCTGCTTAAGTCGTCTGCCAGAGTATTTTTCTTTCCTGGCAGGAATTGTGCTTGCAGATGAACTTGATAGGTCAGTGCTGTGTTCCACAAAGTCATGGCTTGTCTGCAGAGGGGATAGGAATGTGTGCCCCCTTGCTTGTTTATGTACCACATAATTGTGATGTTGTCCGTCTTTAGTAATAGTTGTCCTGGATGCAGAAGGTCCTTGAAAGCTGTCAAGGCATTTTGTACAGCTAGCATCTCTTTTTGATTGATGTGAAGATGCATTTGGTCTGCGGCCCACTTGCCCTGAATACATTTTCCTGCCATGTGTGCTCCCCAGGCTTAATCCGATGCATCTGTTGTTAGTGTCTGCCTGGCTGTGGGTAAAGTGAAAGGCTGTCCCTTGTTGTGGTGACATGCCTGTGCCCACCATCGAAACTCCTGTTGTAGGCAGGGAATAAGTGGTATTATTGCTTCCAAACTGTGACAGTGTTGAGTCCAAACACTTTTTAGATACCATTGTAACTTTCTCAAATGCAGTCTGGCATATGGTATTAGTAGTATGCAGGACGCCATGAACCCCAAGGCCTGCAGAATTTTTCTTGCAGGGAGTTGGGTTTTTGTTGCCATCAGTTGAAAGTACTGAGTCAGTTGTCTTTGCTTGTCTGGCTAGATATTTAGATATAATATTGAATGTATTTGATATACATATTTATTAATTTATTAATTTGTATTTTCTTACATATGAATTTATTTCTGATGAATGTTTTTACGTTCTATGACTTTAAATATGGTCTTTTAGTTTTTTGGCGCGCTTTGTTATTTAAAACAAGGTGGAATCAGCTGTTTTAACCGTTCTGAAGAAGCTAGCTTAGACTAGTGAAAGCGCTTGACGTTTGAAACTGCTGTATTTTTTTACATTAAATACATTTGTGGATATAGCTTTTTCGGTGGATTTATTTTGCTAACTATTCGATCTGTGATTCGCATTACTGGTGTGGAATATTCTGTGAGTTTGTTGGTGCAGTTCCACACGGGAGGTACGTTGTTTCTCTTGTCTGGCGTGAGATAAGCCATCTGGGCAGTTGTATTTAAGCTTGCACCCAGGAATATTATCTCTTGTGAGGGCACTAGTTTTGACTTCTTTTCGTTTATTGTGTACCCTAGGCCCATTAGTAATCTTTTTACAAACGCCAGATGCTTTAGTAGAATGTCTTTGCTCTCTGCTTTAATAAGGCAGTCGTCCAAGTAGGGATATATTTGAATTCCTTTTTGTCTGCAAAATGCAATTACTGGTGCCAGGCATTTTGTGAAGACCCTGGGCGTAGTAGATAGGCCAAAGGGCAGTGCAGAGAATTGGTAATGCATTGTGCCAGCTATGAATCTGAGGTATCTTCTGCAATTTTGTCTGATTGGGACATGCAGGTATGCCTCTTTGAGGTCCAAAGTAACAAGCCAAGCCTTCTTGCCCAGTATGGGAAGAAGTTGCTGTAGTGTCAACATTTTGAATTTCGGAACATCCAGGTAAGTATTTAGAATAGATAGGTCCAGTATGGGTCTCCAAGCTTTGTCCTTTCTGGGGACCAAGACAAGTCTTGAGTAAAATCCTTGTCCTTGTTCCTGTTGTGGCACTTTTTGAATAGCTCTCATGTCGATGAGGGCTGTAATTTGTTTTTGTGCCTCTGCCCATTGATTTTGTGGCAGGTCTGGCATTCCTTTTGGCCTTGGTAGAGTGCGAAAGTGGAACCTGTAACCTTGAGACACAATATTCAGTACCCATTTGTCTTGGGTGATTATATGCCAATTTTGTGAAAAAAGTGCTAGTTTCCCCCCTAAGGGAGCTGCCAAAAGGTAAGTGCTTGGCATTTGAAAGGGGAAGTCATTGGGACTGTTTCCTATAAGGTTGTGACTTGTCTTCTCCTCCTTTTGGGGTTGAAGCACCCCACTGTCGTGGTCTGTAAGAGCCTTGGGGCTGAGATCTGCCTCTTGGGCATCTGTATCTGCATCTTTGTGGTCTGTCTGACACCAGAAAGGACCAATTTTTAGAAGGCCAATGTCTGCTAATTCTAGGTGGCTGTACCTGTAAGAAATCCTTCACTGTTTGCATAGATTTTGCTTTATCCTCCATTGTCTTTAATACCTTTTCTGCCTTAACACCAAACAAGATATCATGCTAAAAAGGAGCATCCAATAATTTTGCCTTAACATGATCAGGTAAACTTTGTTCTTTTAACCAAGCATGCCTTCAAATCACAGATCCTGTAACTGCAGCTCTACAAGATGCCTCTAATGAATCAAAACCACATTGCAGAGTATGTTTTCCCACTTGTTCAGCTGCATGCAATAAATCCTGCATTTCCTTATAGTCAGGACCTTCTGAGCTTGTAAGCATTTTCTGTTTTAACAGAGACATTAATTATTGTTGGTATTTAAGCATGTGGAACTGGCAATTTAAAGCCCTTACTGCTAAAGTTGCAGAAGTGTAAACTTTCTTCCCCCATCTATCCAATGCTCTAGAATCCCTGTCAGAGGGAACTGGATTTTTAGCAGTGGAAGCCTTTACCCCTTTGGGACCCTGGGAAATAGTTTCTGGGTCAGCAGCAGGGTTTTTATAAAGAAATTTGTGAGAGTCAGGGACTCTATAGTACCTATCTGGCTTGACTGGTGCTGGGGGCAAAGAATCAGGGGTTAAACTGGATTCAGAGAACACATCATCCACAATGTCTAACACAGGCGGAATAGCAAGGGGCCTGTGCTGAGGCAATAAAAGAAAATCTCTGAGCCTTTTCTTGGATTCTGAATAATCCTGGCTCTCCCAATGGAAATGCTCTCTCATGGTATGTAAAGTTTCCCCAAATGAGTAATCCTCAGGAGGAGAGGCTGAAGGAATAGATTCTTCAGCATCAGAGTCCTCATAGGGGGGTAGAGAGTATCCCTGGTCTGAAGAGGAATCAGTGGAAATGGAAACCTGATCAGACAATCATAGTATGTATTCTGCCTAGGCCTTTTATCAGGAGGGAAATAGGAACCCCTGATCAGAGTAATTAGGTCTTCGGCCATTTTGAGCATCTGTTTCTTAGGCATGGAGGACTGTCCAGGAGAATGCTGTACTTGTTTCTTTGTCTTTAATGGTGTTTTAGACTTGGTTGTTGTTTTGATGGTAAGCTGTGAAGGTCTGAAAACACGCTCAGAAGCCAATGCCTGCTCAGTGGCTCCGAACCCATCTGAGGGATTAGTTTCCATGGGCCCAATACCTTGAGTTTCCAGAGGCCTAGTTGTCTCTACGTGGGAGTTGGAGGTGGCCTGTGGCTCTGAGGTAGCGGGTGTCAGGGGCTGCGAAAGCACATCACTGAGAACCGGTGACTGGCCTAGAAGAGGGTTCGTCTTCGGTTTTGGACCTTGGATGCCTGTCCTTATCCTTGTCTTTGCGTTTTTTGTGAATTCCGGTTGTCGGTTGTTCCGACGGCATTGTATAATTGAACCCTCGGCCAAAGTAATGCAGAGCAAAATCAAACCGACGTTTAATAGTGCGTTTGTTAAATCTAGCACAAAACCGACAACTAGTGACGTCGTGGTCTGGGCCTAGGCATGGAATACAGTAAGAATGAAAATCCTTATGAGGTATTTGCTTCCCACAAGAAATACAGTTATTAACTTTTACTGACATCGGTCTGAGGCAAGAAAAAGTTTCCCCAACGGGGTACTTAGCTTTATTGAAGACTTTGGTTCTGAAATTTGAATTCGAAAATCTCAGGAGTCGGCCGACCGGCACTTGCGAACTGCTTTTGCTTCGGGCACCGCGCTGCAAGAAAGACTGGAGAAAATGGCATTGGTTGCATCTTATATACCACTGGTGCACTGACGTCAGGGAAGAGGCGACAGCAGCCGACGCTGGACCAAGACTTTGGAACTCGGGCCGACTGCGGGTCGCCTGCCAGCAGGATAACCCAAGTGTAATGACTGCAACAGTGAAACACGATGAACATCCTAGTGTTACCCTGTCTGCAGGGAGGCTGTGAGAGTGTGGCAATGTGTGATCTTCAACCACTTTCTAATAGCAACACACATTCTGGGCAAACCCAGTGTAGTAGTAGATAAACTCAGTAAGTCCATTATGATGCCTCATGAATGGCTCTCAATCAGTTAATAGCAGAGGAAATTTTCTGTCATTGGGCCCAACCCTGCTGCGACCTATTTGCCTTTCCCCACAACAATAAATGTAGCAGGTACTTTTCCCTGCTCCCCCCTCAAGGGAGTTGCAGAGAGATATTCTAGTCCATGTTTGGCCAACCGGTCCCCTTTACGCTTAACCCCCACTTCGTTTGATTCCAAGCTTTACGCAGAAAGCAACTCAGTTAAAGAGCTCACTCACCCTTCCTTTCTGCACTCAACTGGTGTGGTTCCACTTCTTTTCTTCTCATCTTCATTATCCTTCCTGGATAGTGGACCCAACTCCAGATCTTCTGTCACACCCCTCACAAGTGGATCATCCCAGTATCCTTGCCCTCAAACTAACCGCATGGTTTCTCCAGTTCCAGTAACTTAAAAAAAAACATTTCAACCTTTAGCAAAAAAAGTATCTATCTTGGAAAACAGCCTTTTTAGTATCTATCACTTCTGCCAAAAGGATTTCTGAACTCCAGGCTCTTTCATCAGACTTTTTACATTATTTCCCATAAAGACACGGTTACTTTATGAACTAACCCTTCCCTTTTAGCTAAAGTGGCTTCTAAATGTAACATCAACCAATCTATCCATTTACAGTTTTCTTTCCAAATTTTTCAAACAAAGGAGAATACATGCTACAGCATCTGGATGTGCACTGGCAGTTATGATTTTATTTACACAGAACTAAAGAAGTCAGAAAAATCAGACCAGCTGTTTGTCTCTTTCTGAAAATGTCGACTGGGTCATCCAGTATCCAAAGTTACATTCGCTAAATGGATAACTAATTGAATTTCTTGAATCTATTCCCAACAAGGAGTTTCTCTACCAGGACTGCCTAAAGCCCCACTTAACTAAATCCATGGCTACTTCACCTGCTTTTTGGTTGTCATCGTCTATTGATGATGTTTGCATAGCAGCAGCCACATGGTCCAGTGCTCTTACTTTTCTTACTCATTACAAATTGGACCTAATCTCCAGAAACAGAGCTACCTTTGGGTCAGCGGTTCTCCGGAATATCCTTCTATGATTCTCGGAGCTGGGGACTCTGTCCCATTCATTGAGTAAGAATGAAAAAGACAACATCAGATTTAAAAGTTATGTACTCACCATAAATAGGCATCTCTGTTGTCCATTTTCATTCTTCCACAACTTCTGCCCCTTCCACCCCCCACTTCCTGTAATCTTCTGGAGTGACCTGTTCGTTTTATTTTTGGAATCTATATTTCTGGTTTGAGCCCTGTTCTATTACCTGTTCCTTTCTGTAACTTCTTAATCTGTGTTTTATGGAAACAAACACGATATGAGGTACTGCGGATGGACTAAGGCATTATGGGTGGAGGGAGGAGCTTGAGAGTTGGATCCAGAGTCTGAAGTATGCTGTTGCGTCAGATCCGAGGATTGGATACGTAACCTATTCGTTGAGGAAGAACGAAAATGGGCAACATGGATGCCTAGTTAGGGTGAATACATAACTTTTCATTTTTTGCAGCTCCATCTGTGGCAGGATGTCCTGCCTATGATGCTGACATCCATTAATACCAGACACTCCTGAAAGAGCATATGGACTTGTTTTTTATTGTGATCTTGTATTGTGAACTGGATTCATACTACTCCAGTACCCTCAGTTTTGTATTACTTGTCATATATATTTGACCCTAGTATCAACTGTTCTTATGTAAAAGTACATTTAGCTACTATACACATGTAGTTCATAGGTTCATACTAGGCTATCTGCCCTATGGCATTTATAAGCCTAGCCAGAGTGTGTTTGGCTTTCGCCACCCATTTTAAATTAATTTTGCTATGCCCTTTTTCGAGGTTAGTTTTTAATCAAGTTTCAGATGCCGTGTCATGGCTGTCTCTAGAAGTATATTAAGTCATTTTAAAAGATACCTTTCTTTTAAGTCTTTCATTGAAGGATCCTATTCCACTGTTGGATTTTTGTTTTTTGCAGTGAAATTTGCATTAATCGCTTTTGAGCTAGCTTTTAACATAGACCTATGGTCTTTTTAATCCTTAAAACTTTTTTCCTCTTTGATATCATTATCTTCAACTAGTAGAGATTCAGAATTATTGGTATACCGTTTTCACTTGCTCTTTCATAAGGTTAGTGCAGCTATGTGCACTAATTCATCTTTAATGGTTAAAACAGACTCTAAGACTAACCTGAACAAGTTGGTTCACTTGCCATTCTTCTTCCCCAGATATTGTAACTAAGGAAAACGTGTGTTGCATTATTCATATGTTTGTAGGAACTTGGTTTGTATAGAGACATAACTAGATTATTCAAAATGGGCCTGCATTCTTTTCCAAAAAGTAAATTTGGTTGGAAGTATGTCAAGTTACCCTAGATAAGTGGTTAACAATTGCATTAGATTATATGAAAAGTACAAATGAGCTATTGTTCTTTGAGCCTATGTCTCATTCATCTAGAACAATATCTAACTTTTATGTCTTTTTCTACTGTGTAGACTTAAATGATTTTGCTAAGAACTATGTTTGGTTTTCACTAAATACTTTTCCAATGCATTGTAAGCTGAACTAGATACCCAGGTCTAGAACTTCCTCTGAAGCCACAGCAATCGGAGATATGTTCCCATGTGGGAGGCCACCCAGAAAGATGAACTTGGGATTGTGTACTACAGTTAATGAGGATAGGCGTCTTAATAACAAATATGAAAGTTATGTAAATACCATAGCTCTGGATGAGCAACTTCATCCTCATTAGCATACCTGCCCAACTTCCCCCACCGTTTTTCCTGACTTGATGTAAGGGTTTGTAATTGCTTTGCTAGTTTTGTGCAGTGTACCAAGATTTGTAGAGGAAGTTCCCCCAACAGATTATAAATAAATTGAGGGGATTATTAATGTGGGAAAGTTTCAGATTCCAAGGTACCTAATGACTAATAGCAGTAGTTCTGTAGTTAATTGGTGTAGACATACTGATCCAGGTTTATCATTATGGTATGTACAGAACTTTTGTGTTTGGTTCATTAAAATGTGTTTTGTCACCTCAGTGTTTTTTGTTATTTCATATAGTAAACCCAGTACTGTTGTTGGATGAAAACTTGGTGTCATTGTTCCACTGTTAAACAGAAGTGTTACTATGCTGCATTATAGAGTAGTTGGGAGACTAATTCCCATTTTATTGAGTATTATAACATTTTGATCTGAGGTTGTCAGTTTTCATTAATTTCCCAGCAAGTGGGTTCAGATCCAGCCCACGGATTCGACATGGCCACCTTCAATAGCTTGTTGATACTGGAAACTCTCAAGCTCCTCCCTTACCCACAGTGCTCTAGTCCCCTACCATAGCTCAGATCTCGTTTGCCGCCTTCACATATGGATGCGGTTGTTGTTAGCTCTTGAGCTTTAGTGTGGTATTTGTAAGTGAAATAGAATTTCTATATTTTATTGCTTTATTACCTTTATCTGGATATATTATATATTCCTTCCTTATCCTTTATACACTTATGAGTGTATTCTTAGTTTACCATTGTTGTTAAATTTTTTCTTGCTTATAACTTTGTGGTAATTTCTTTAATTACCGCTGTTGGTAATTCCCTTTTCACTTTCTTCTTTTCTTTCTTTATTTAGAAAAAATCTCTTGTATTTCTATTATTACTGGATTTAATTTTTCTGCTTCAGTATGTCTGAAAATGCTTCAGGTTTTAAGAAATGTAAAGACTGTGGGCATAAAATACCTCTGTCTGATGCACATGATTCCTGTGTGTACTGCTTAGGCCCAGTTCTTTTAAAAGAGTGGTGGGAGAGTTGTAAGGCCTTTAATCCACAGGCCTGAGTGGACCTCAGAAGTAAAATAATTCTAAAAGGTTTATAACCCACTTCTTTTTTGGAGGCTTTATCTGAAGCTTAAACCTCCAAAAAATTAGACAAAAAGGGGTCCAGAAAGCATACATCAGACCTTTCTGGATTCTCCACTCCTGGCTCTGACCCTACTCTTGAACCTTCTCACAAGATATCTAAGAGGTTGAATATGAGTTTTTCAGAACCGAAGATTAAATCCTCGCATCTGAAGCAGATATACATCATTGGATTCGACACACTCAGAGCCGATGAAGCAGCCTAGCACCTGTAATGTGTCTTATCTAGATCCTGGTCCTTCCCATCTACCGCCGCCCTTCCTAGTCAGACACCATCATTTTAGGATCACATCAGTGGCCTCTTCTTCTAGGTCTTCTAGGAGTCTAACAGAAGCAGATGTGGATAGAATGATGAGGAAATTTCTCTCAGCAAAAAATCAGGTGGGAGTTCTCTCAGCTCCTACCTCATCATGTCTGGAAACCTTCACCCATACTACTCCACCTGTTTTGGCTCCTTCTCCTATCTGACCTTCGGATTCAGAGCTCCTGTAGTGAACCAGCCATGTCGGATCTGAAGATTGTTATATCTTCTGCTTCGATCCCTTCTCTGTGTGTTTCGGCTCAGAGCATGTCGGAGCCAGATGACTCTCCGAGACGTAGCACCATTTCCAGGTCCTAGGTGTTTGAGTCGACTCCGAAGTTGTCAGAGTCATCTGTGTCCCTCTGAACCTCGGCTTTGGACAGATCGGCTCTGACCTCTGCTTCAAGTGAGCTGCCTTCAGTTCAGAGGGAGCCAATGGTCCGGAAGCATGTCTTCTCTGCATCATTGACCTACTTCTCCCTGGGGCATTCTGCCTTTGAGATAGTGGAGTGTTTTCTATCTCTAGAGAAAGGACAATTTCCCCCCTCAGCTCCATCTTCCCAATGTCATATGTCTTTGTGCCTTGAGCCTCAACACTCTACTCCACAGGGATCGCTAGCCCAAAGCCTACCTACTACCTTGCAGGGTATAGTAGTGTCTTCTGATGCTTCTCTGGAGCATCCCACTGAGGAAGTCCCTAGGAAGAGAATACGCAAGAGGAGGCACTTAGACTATTCTCAAGAGTCGGTCAAAGAAGATACCAATTTTGATGAGGGAGAAGGATCCCCAAGATCATTACCTGATGACATCTCCTTTTGGAGTCATCCTGGAGATTCTCAAGCAAAAGGTTGGTTGGTCTACTAATAACCCTTCTCAAGAGAAATCAGTATTCCTGGACATTATTGTGTCTGGCCCATCTACCTCCTGGGTGACTCTGCCCACTGATGAGTTCATTGATTTGATCTCTGTGCAGGCATGGAAGGAACCCAATGCTGTTGAGCAGATCCTAAGAGACTAGGCAGGATCCTGGCATCACCAAAAGGAGGAGAATTCTAGAGTAAAGGAGTAACACTAGATGCCATAGTTGTAGTGGCAGCCACAAAGAAGGAACTTGTGAAACAGAGTTCATGTGTTCATCCACCCTAACAAACAGAATACCAGGTATCTGGACAGATTTAGGAAGCATTTGTATGCTTCAGCAACTTTTGCACTCAGGTTGCTGAATTATTTGGGACACTTCACCAGACTTCAGAGGAATTTGATTAAAGAACTATTCAAATCTCTCTCTGAGACCATCGTTTCTGAGGCAGAGACCTCTATTGCCTCACACTAGGTTCCCCTACAGTCCATTTGAAAATTGTCCTTGAGGCTCATTTTGTGTGCACTGAAGGTACCTCAAGTGAGTGGGTTCAGGCCATTAGGAGACATGCTTGGAAGTGGCTGTGTGATTTTTGCAGAACCCTTCAAGTCCACCTTTGTCAGTGCTCCCTTTGACAGAAGGCACACTGTCTAGGTATGAGCAGGATATTAAGACCCTGTCTGCAGTGGGCATACATGTTTTTCGCCTCCTCAAAGAACCTTCTCTAGGAATCAATGAGGTGGTCAAAAAATGTGGTTCAGAAAATCCCAGAGTCCTTTCCATGACACACATGGAGATAGTTCCCCTAGGGGCAGAGGGGGGAACTCTAATGGCCGACACTGCCCACGGGGCAGAGGAGGCCTGTAGAATGAAGGATCTAGGGACTCTTTATTTAATAGAGCCTACCAGCGCTCCTGAAAGGAGGCCTCTGTAGGCACTTGGGGGTCATCTATCTCTGCACCAGAGAGCCTAACTAGACATTACAAAAGATTCATGGGTGCAGAGGATTATTTTCAGAGATTATACAATACCCTTTTCCTTACCCCCCCCCCCCCGACCAGAAAGAGTACAGAACTTACTCAATATTTTTTTTTGTGCCAAAGAAAACAGAGAACTGGAGATCAATTTTAGATCTCAGAAATCTGAACAAATCAGTTCATTATGCAAAGTTCCGGATGGTCATGGTTCAGTCGATTTTGCCCTTTCTGCACAAGGACAAGTGGATGTGCTCAGCAGAGCTTCAGGATGCATGATGTCACATAAAAATGAGCAGATGATCCAGAAGATACATACACTTCTGGTTGGGTGCCAGCCATCACCAATTTAGAGCTCTGCCCTTTGGCCTCACCACAGCCCCCAGGGTGTTCACCAATTTCATGGCAGTAGTAGCAGCTTACTTGAGATTGCAGGGAGGCTGGGTGTTAATGTACTTGAACAATTGGTTAATAACCACTCTGACCAGGCATTTTATGATAAAAGCACAAAGTTATGTACTCCAGGTATGCTCTTATTAGCAATTGCTGTCAATCACAAAAAGTCTGAACTAGAACCATCTCAGATATTAGAGTTCTTAGGGGCCTTGTTCAATATGATATTAGAGACCGCCTTCCTTCCCTTACCAATGGTACAAACTAGTCGATTTCAAGTCAAAAAGATAATTCAACAATCTTCTCTATCAGCTTGATTAATTCTACAAGCGTTGAGGTCTTTGTCCACTGCAATAGTTCTGGTTCTGTTAGCAAGGTACAATATGAGAATTCTTCAATGGACCCTATCAACTCACTGGTCCATTCTTCACCAACCTATGTCCACCCAGTTCAGGAAAACTCCAGCATCCAAAATGTACCTCATGGTGGATTTGCTCAGATCAGGTATTACAAGGCCGCCCCTTATTTATTCCTCAGCCCAAAGCCATAGTGACCACAGGAACTTCCCAAGTTGGGTGGCGGCACTTCTTGGGAAAGACAGTCCAAGGCACCTGGTCCCCCGAAGAGGCCAACACTCATATCAGTGTGTTGGAAATTAGGGCAGTACTCTAGCATTGCAGGCCTTTCAAGACTCTCTTCCTTCCAGGACTATTTTGATTCAGAAGGACAATATATGAGTGGTGTGGTACATCAACAAAACAAGGAGGAACCAGATCTTACACCTTGTGTTGAGAAGTTCTTAGAGTGTGGCAATGGGCAATCTCATGTAGTCAATTCCTGGGAAATCCGCTGTGATAGCAGACAAGTTGAACAGGTCCATTTTATTGCTTCACAGGTGGTCTCACAACATGAAAGTTGCAGAAAAGATATTTAGCCAATGGGGGCCAACCTTACAGTGACTTCTTAGCTTCTCCCTGAGCAACAAGTGCCGCATGTTCTTTGCTCTGATACCCCCACAGGGGAATCACCAGGTGACACTCTCCTTCATAATTGGCCCCCTGGTCTCTTTTATGCTTGCCCTCCAACTCCTGTAATCCCCAGGTTTCTCTAGAAAGCATCTCGATTGAAGAGCACAGTCATCCTCATTTCACCTTATTGGCCTTTTCAGATCTGGTTCCCCTTTCTTTGGCGTCATCTAGTTCACTCACCATGTATTCTGGATCCAATTCCAGACCTCTTGTATCATGTGACAGGCACAATTCACCAGGACATTTCAGGCCTAAAGTTGACCGAATGTTTTCTCCACTTCCATTAATAGCTAGACAACCAAGTCTCTCCTCCCTTGTACGTGGCATTCATTTGTCTTCCCATAAAGCTTCCACTAGAAAATTTTAAAAAAGCAAATGGAAAAAGATTTATTTTTGGGCACAACAAAGAGACATTGATCATTTTTCAGCACCAGTACAGAAAGTTTTTTAGTTTTTGGTTGCAATTTTTAATGAAGGGGCAAGGTCCCTGACTGCAAAGTTTAGCTAGCTGCCATTTTCTAATTTTCACATAGAAGTAAATGATTCCTTCTTAGCTTTTTAAAACTTTGTAAGGCCTTTATAAGGGGAGCTTTCCTTCTTAGACCCACTTTTAAAGATTCAGCTCTGCCATGAGGTTTGAATTTAGTATTACAAGCTTTAACTCAATTTCCATTTGAACCATCAGCAAAGGGTGAACTAAAATTTTTAACCTGGAAAACTATGTTTTTAGTAGCGATAACCTCTGCTTAAAAAGTCTCTGAACTTCAAGCCCTGTCATCTAAGCCTGCTTATTTATTTTTCCATAAAGGCAGGGTAGCATTACAAAATAACCTGTCCTTCCTAAGTGAGTGTCAGAATCCAACATCAATCAATTTATTAATCTTCCAGTTTTCTTTCCAAATTTCATGAACAAAGGAGAGTACATGGTACATTTCTTGGATGTTGACAGTTACATTTCTATTAGCATAGAATAAAGGCTGTGAGAAAAACAGATCATTTACTTGTTTCTTTTGCAGAATCAAAATCGGGCAAACCAGTTATCAAAGTAACTCTATCCAAATGGTTAATGGAGTCCATTTCCTTTGTATGCAACAAATTAGGATGTTCTTCGTGTTTCACTGTTGCAGTCATAACTGTAGGGTGCTCCTGCCGGCAGGCAGCCCGAGGTCGGCCAGAATCCCAAAGTCTGGGTCCGGCGTCGGCTGTATAAGCTAGTATCCTGACGTCAGTACGCCTTGGTACATAGCCCTCAGCCGACGCCATCTTCTCCAGTCTTTCTTGCCGTGCGGTGGAAAGCAGCTCGCAAAACGTTGGTTGGCGATTTTCGAACAGCGTATTTGTTTGTTATCGGTCCAAAGTTCTTACTTCTCTTCTCAAAGCTAAGTACCCCGTTGGGGAATCTTTTTCTTGTTCCTCCGATGTCAGAAAAAGTTTATAATTGTATAGTGTGTGGGAAACAAATACCTCAGAAAGATTTCCACTCTTACTGTCTACCTTGCTTAGGCCCTGACCACGACGTTTATTGTTGTCGGTTCTGTGCCAGGTTCAACTCTCGTACTATCAAGTGCAGGTACGATTGGGCTTTAAATTATTTTGGCAGACGCTTCAATTATAGAATGTCGTCAGACACTACCGGAGTTCAAAAGAAGCGCAAAGACAAAGACAGGCCTCCGAGGTCCAAACAGGACTCGTTGCAGCTGGAGCCAGCGTCTGGTTCGGCTGTCGTCAGTGAGGCGCTTTTGCAGCCCCTGTCGTCCGCCACTTCTGAACCGATGGCCGATATGGACTCCCAGGGGAGCCATCAAGGCCCACTATTTTAACTGCTGCAGGACCTTCGGACGTCGCTCCTTCAGATGGGTCCGGAACCGCTGTGCAGGTACCGGCTTCTGAGGGGGTTTTCAGGCCTACTCACATCACTATTTCAAAGGCAAAGTCAAAGACTCCTACTAAGTCTAAAGTTCCAGCTCAAGCTGCTTCTGAATCCACTCCCAAGACACAAAAGCAATTATTGAGGATGGCTGAAGATTTGCTTACAATGATTAGGGGTTCTCACCCCCCTCCTGAGAAAAGGCCTCGACAGGATGTTACTCTGGATTCCTCTGACCAGGCTTCTGTATCTTCTGTTTCTTCCTCTGATCAGGACTATTCCTTTCCCCCTTATGAGGATTCGGATGCTGAGGATTCTTTGCCCTCGGCCTCTCCGCCTGAGGATTTTTCTTTTGGGGAAACCTTGCATGAGATGAGGGAACATTTTCATTGGGAAGGACAGGAATATTCTGCTTCCAAGAAGAGGCTTAGAGAATTTCTTCTTCTTCCTCAGCATAGGCCTTTAGCTATCCCTCCTGTCTTGGACATTTTAGATGATGCTTTTTCTGAGGCTAATCTGAATCCTGATTCCATGCCTCCTGCTCCTTCTAAGCCTGATAGATTTTATAGGGTTCCTGATTCTCATTTATTTTTATTTAAGAACCCTTCTGCGGATCCTGAAACTATTTCTCAGGGCTCTAAGGCTGCTAAGGTTGCTACTTCTAAAAATCCTATTCCCTCTGAGAAGGATTCTCGTGCTTTAGACAGGTGGGGAAAAAAGGTATATACTTCTGCTACCCTGTCTGTAAGGGCTTTAAATTTCCAGTTTCATATGTTTAAATATCAGCAATTTCTTTTGTCTGTTTTAAAGCAAAAGCTTGCTTCCCTTCCTGCTTGTGCAGAGGATAAGGAACTTCAGGATGTTTTGCATGCTACTGAACAGGTTAACAAGCATAGCTTACATTGTGGTTTTGATGCTTTGGATGCTTCTTGCAGGGCTGCTGCCTCTGGTACTGTGATTAGGAGACATGCCTGGCTTCGTGAACAAAGTTTACCTGAACAGGTTAAGGCTAAGTTATTAGATGCCCCTGTTCAACAAGATGTTCTTTTGGTTCTAAGGCTGAGGAAGTTATTAAAAGATGGAAGAAAAGGCAAAGTCCATGCAGACTGTAAAGATTTCTTGCAAGTTCAGCCTCCTAGATTTTCCAGGAATTGGCCCTCTAAAATTGGTCCTTTCCCACATCTGACAGACCTCAAAGGGGAAGATATAGGCGCTCAGAGGTCGTGGTCAAGGCCAGACCTCTTACAGATCTAGACAATGGACTGCTTCTTCACCTAGAAGGGGAGAAGACAGATCCCAATCTCAAAGAAAGCAAACTCAATGACTCTCTCGGTTGGGCTTCAGGACCCCTTCACCTGGACGCCCCTCTCGGAGGAAAACTGTCTCTTTTTTACAGAAATTGGACTCATATTACCCAGGACAGATGGGTATTGGACGTGATTTTAAAAGGTTACAAATTCCACTTTCACACTTTGCCAAGGACTCACGGTTGGCCAGATCTGCCAAAACTTCAACGGTCAGAGGCCTTAACTCAAGTGGATGCTCTTCTGGCCATGAGAGCCATAGAGCCTGTTCCACTTTCGGAAATGGGAAAAGGATTTTATTCAAGGCTGTTTCTGGTTCCCAGAAAACAAAACTCATGGAGACCTATTCTGGACCTTTCTGTGTTAAACACCTTTTTGGAAATTCCAAAGTTCAAGATGCTTACTCTGCAACAGCTTATCCCAATGCTCTCTCAGGACGCCTGGATGGTGACATTGGACTTAAAAGAAGCCTATTTGCATATCCCCATCAGACAAGAACGCAGGAAATTCCTCAGGTTCAAGGCAGGTTCGAGGCACTTTCAATTCTCTGTTCTGCCCTTTGGTTTATCTACTGCGCCCAGAGTCTTCACCAAGTGCCTGGCACCAGTAGTAGCTTACTGCAGACTTCAGGGGATCCAGATTTACCCCTATTTGGACGACTGCCTTATTCAGGCAGACAGCAAAGACCTTCTGCTTCAACATCTGGACTTTGTTCAACGTCTTCTCCTCCTACTGGGATTCTCAGTGAACATAAAAAAGTCACATTTGATCCCTTCTCAACAAATGGTATTCCTGGGAGCCCTCTTAAATACAACCTTACAAAGGGCCTACCTCACTCCAGAAAAACAAACTCAGCTGGCTTCTACTTTCAACACCTTGGCAACTCTATCTCAGCTCACTGCAAGGAAATTCCTGCAGGCTCTGGGCTACATGGCTTCCTGCATTCTGTTGATTCCAAACGCAAGGCTTCACATGAGAAAGCTTCAATGGTATCTGAAAAGTGTATGGTCACAGCATTACCACGATCTGGATATTCTGATTCCTCTGATTCCCTGCCTTCAGAAGGAGTTCCTCTGGTGGTCCAGGGCATGCACTTTAAACGAAGGAAAACCTTTTCGTCTCCCTCAACCTACTCAAATCCTAACCACGGACGCCTCGGATTATGCTTGGGGAGCACACTTTCTAGACAATTGCCAGCAGGGAACCTGGAGAAAGGACCATCTTCACTGGCACATCAATCTGAAGGAAATGTTGGCAGTTCAGAATGCCCTTTTAGCCTTCAAAAACCTATTACAACCAGGGCCTCTGCTAATTCGCACAGACAACACCACGGTCATGTGGTACATCAACAAGCAGGGGGGTTCTCATTCATACCCCCTTTGCAGACTAGCTATGGGTTTATGGGACACAGCTCTAAATTTGAATCTCCATCTCCAGGCTCAATTCATTCCAGGGAAACAGAATCTCTTAGCAGACAGCCTGAGCAGAAACATTTCAGATCCTCACGAATGGATGCTGGACACCAACTTGTTCAACAGGATTACTGCAGTTTGGGGATGTCCCCAGATAGATCTGTTTGCATCCCATCTCAATCATCAGCTGCCTCGCTTTTGCACCAGGTCCTTCCACAAAACAGCTTGGAGAGTGGATGCCCTGTCCTTCAGCTGGAGAAGCCTTTCAGCATATGCCTTCCCTCCTCTTCCTCTACTGCCTCGGGTACTACTGAAGATAAGACAGGACAAGCCCAAGTTCCTCATCTTGATTGCTCCAAATTGGCCTCGACAGTTTTGGTATCCAACCTTAAAGCTCCTGTTCTCGGGGCCTCCTTGGATTCTCCCACTGAACCCTTCGCTTCTGTCCCAGCATCAGGGTCAGTTCCTACATTCCAATCTCAAGACCCTTTGCCTGGCAGCTTGGCTCTTCAAAGGAGTTTGATTTCCTCTAGTCTTCCCAAACAAGTTTTGGATGTTCTTTTGGAAGCTAGACGGCCTAGCACTAGGAAATCCTATGCCTCTAAATGGAAGAGGTTTTCTATTTGGATGCAGGACCGAGGCTCTGATCCTCAGGTTCCTGATCTCTCCTCTATTTTGCTTTACCTTTGAACTTTTATCTAAAGGACTTTCCTTTTCTTCCATTAAGATTCATGCTTCTGCTATCTCTGCGCATTTCAGTTCTGATCCTCCTGCTTTTTCACATCCTTTGGTGAAACAGTTCTTGAGAGGGGCTAAAAATTTGCGGCCTCCAAGGACCCCTCCTGTCCCTGCCTGGGATCTTAATTATGTTTTAGAAAAACTTACTTTGCCTCCTTTTGAGCCTGCTGCATCTTCAGATATTAAGTTTCTATCCTGGAAGACTGTTCTTTTGTTAGCATTGACCTCTGCCAGAAGGGTCTCAGAGTTGCAAGCTCTCATGGCTGTGGAACCATACCTTATTTTCCATCAGGACAGAGTATCCTTGAGGACCAATCCTACTTTCATGCCTAAGGTGATTTCGAAAGTGGCTTTAAATCAGACAATTCACCTTCCTACTTTCTTTCCAAATCCTCAAAATAAAGGGGAAAGGATTTTGCATTCATTGGATGTGCACAGACAGTTACGATTTTACTTGGACAAGACTAAAGATTTCAGAAAGTCTAACCAATTGTTTGTTTCCTTTGCCTCCAGTTCTCTTGGAAAACCTATTTCTAAACAAACTATTTCCAAATGGATTGCTTATGGAATCAGATTTTGTTACACTCATCATGGGAAACAGTTTCCAGGGACCATTAGAAGTCATTCTACTAGAGCAGCCGCCACTTCTACAGCTTTCCTCAGAGGAGTCCCTACCAAGGATATCTTGGAAGCTGCCACTTGGAGTTCTGTGCATACTTTTTCCAAGCACTACAATCTCCCCTTGTTTTCTAAGTCTAGGGCAGGCTTTGCCTCTGCTGTCTTGCAGGGTATTCTTGCCTCCCCTTCTTCTATCTAAAGCCTCCTCCCCCTCTACACTGCTTTGGGATTCCACCCTACAGTTATGACTGCAACAGTGAAACACGAAGAACATAGTACAGTTGTGTACACCTACCATAAATGTAGATGTTCAAGTGTCTTCACTGTTGCAGTCGGGGTTTCCCTCCCTCCTATCCCCTCTGTTTATCTATCTTTTCCTTTTTTGTGGTGTATTTGTGTTTCCTTGTTGGATTCATTTTTGATTTGTTGGGGACTTCTGACATCTAGGGCAAGAAAGGCTGGAGAAGATGGCGTCGGCTGAGGGCTATGTACCAAGGCGTACTGACGTCAGGATACTAGCTTATACAACCGACGCCGGACCCAGACTTTGGGATTCTGGCCGACCTCGGGCTGCCTGCCGGCAGGAGCACCCTACAGTTATGACTGCAACAGTGAAGACACTCGAACATCTACATTTATGGTAGGTGTACACAACTGTACTTTTGTCTTTGTCGAAACCTTTAAGGCCCCATTCAACCAGGTCCATGGCATCTTCATCAGTATTTTTATCCAGGTCTTCCATGGACTATATATCTGTGCGGCTGCAACTTGGGCTAATTCTCATACATTTATTACTCATTACAAGTTGGATCTGGTCTCATAGGTTCATAGGTTCATAGGTTAGTACTAGGCTATCAGCCCTAGGGCCTATACAAGCCTAGCCATAACAATTCCCTGAATATTTCTTCCCACATTATTTACTTTCCTGGACCCCTGTCTAGCAGGGCGACTGACGTGATCCCTGGGGTGAATTTCCTTTCTCCCATCCAATCGTCAAGGTTCCTCTTGAAGAGGTCCAAAGAGGCACTCTGCTTGACATGTATGGGCAATCTATTCCAGAGTCTGGGGAGTCTCTGGGTCAGGAACCTATCCCTCCAACATGTTTTGTTTATTGTGATGACAAGGTTTAGATCCCTGGAGCGTGTAGCTCTGAGGGATTGGGATTTCTTTAAGTGTAGCATGTCCAACAGCTCTGGGTTTGACATGGCCTTGTATGTTAAGCAGAGATCGCCTCTGAGTAGACGATATGCGACAGGGTATAGATGGAGTTTTTTAAGGCGGTCAGCATAGGGCATCTGCTTTAGGCTTGTGATTCTTTTAGTGAGGTATTTCTGAGGCCTTTCCAGTTGTTGCAGATGTCTTGAGAGGTACATACCAAATGGGGCATTGTATTCTATAATGGGTCTAATGAGGGATGAGTACAGTGCGACAATGACCTCCTTTTTTCTGGATGAAAAGCCCTTCGTGATGAGGTGTGCCACATAGAAGGATTTCCTGACTGTTGTGGCGATGTGGTTATCGAAGGTGAGACCACTGTCCACCTGTGTCCCTAAGTCTCTTATCACACTTTCTGTGTTTAGTGTACTGCCACCTATATGGTATTTCATGGATACATGTTTTTTCCCAAAGGGATAACAATACATTTCTTGGCATTGAGCTTGAGCCCATGGCTCTGGCACCAAGCATCTGTTTCTGTAAGGCCCTTTTGTAGAGTATCCACATCATTTGGGGATTCAATAATGGCTCCCAGTTTGCAGTCATCTGCAAACTTTGTTAGCTCAGTCCCTTAGTGTTGACCTGTACTTCAGAGAAGTAGATGCCAAACAAGAGCGGCCCCAGGACTGAGCGCTGAGGTACTCCACTTGTCACTTGTCTGGAGCTGGATTTGGAGTCGGCTACTTTTACAGTGTGGGTTCTATCAGTAAGCCATTTAGCAACCCATTGGGTGACATAGGGATTAATGCCCAACTTAGTAAGTTTATCTATGATTCCAGAGTGGGGATGGTGTCAAAGGCCTTGGCAAGGTCTAGATAGGCTGTGTGGACCACCTTACCCTTGTCCATGGCTCTGGAGACTGATTCAAAGAAGTCAATCAGGTTCAGGAGACAAGATCGACCCTTCGCAAAACCCAAACTGGGTGGGGTCCAGTGTTTGAAGGTTGCCAATGTCTTTGTTTATAAGTTCCATGATAATACGCTCCATGGCCTTGCAGATAAGGCTTGTCAGACTGATGGGACGGTAGTTTCCGGGATCCAAGGTGGATCCCCTTGTGGATTGGGATAACTATAGCTCTGCGCCACTCAGTGGGCACGAAACCTGAGGTGAGGCTATGATTAAACATGACACTTAGGTGAGGTGCCAGTTCATATTGTAGTTCATGTAGTACACAGCCGGGATGTCATCTGGTCCCATGGATGCTGTATTCTTGGCTTTAGAGAGTGCGTTTTGTACCTGTGTGGCCATTATTACTGGAATTTGGCAATCTTCTGGTATTGAGATGGGCCATTTAGGGGGTGAGAGTGGGGTGAAGTTGGCACTGAATCGATCTGCCAGGATATTGGCAATATCCTTCGGATCAGTATATTTAATGCCATTTTGTTTTAGCTCAGAGCAGATCTGAGCATTGCCATTTAGATTCTTGACATAATTATAGAATGCTTTGTGGTTGTCTTTGGAATCTTTGGCAATTTTATTTTCGTAACTAGCTTTGGAGGATTTTATGAGGCATCTCAGTTTCTTACTGAGGCTAGTAAGGGAGGGTTTTGCATCCTGGGATTTTCCTCTTTTCTGCAGAAGTGTCTTCCTTTTGTTGTAAAGTTTGTTTATGGCAGGGGACCACCAGATTGGCGTCCTTTTTGGATGAGAGCATTTTGGTTCTATTTGGGATGGCACGATTCATGCATGAGTGGATGTGCTCGTACAGTGCCGTAGTGTAGGATTCAGCAGTTGAACTTTCAGTTCCCGTCTGCATGGGTGTCATGAAGTTTTTCACTTCTGACTTGAGTAGCATGAAGTTGGCTTTAGAGAAGTTTTTTATGTTGGTTTCTTTACTGGGGGGTGGGGGTGGGATGGTGATGTTAAGGGTGATTAGCTTATGGTCAGACCTGACTAACGAGGGGGTGACCATAGGTATGAAGCATTGATTTCCCATGTTGGTAATGACCAGGTCTAGGATATTGGAGCCCCTGGTGGGACTATGGATTAGTTGATCCAGGGCGTTGGAATTTATGAATTCCAAGAACCGTTGCGCAAAGGTGTTGGGACATGAATAGTTTTCCCAGTTAATGGCAGGGTAGTTAAAATCACCCAGTATTAGGGTGTTTGGTTCTATCTTAATATTTTCCAGTATGTTTAGAAAGGTGTAGTGAGAATCTTGGGGTATCAAGGGGAAGAACAGCCTTTGGGTCAGCAGTGTTCAGGAATATCCTTCGTTGGAGTTCTCCTGGGATTCAGGCAGCAGGGGACCAACTTGTTGAGGAATGAATGAAAATTGAAAACATGAGATAAAGAAGTTATGTACTCACCATAACATTCCATCTGTGTTGTCTATTTTCATTCTTCCTCACCTCCTTTCCCTCCAACCCCTATCTTTTGTTTTCTGACTTCTGGAATAATGAGAAGATAATAAGGGAACCGATGTTCCTGCCTTTGAGCTGTAGGTATTGGTTTCTCATGTTAATGTTGCTTCTAATTTTCTGTGAAGCAAAAAGGCCAGCAAACAAGATCTGAAGTATGGTAGCGGACTAGAGCATTATTGGAAAGGGAGGATCTTGAGAGTTTCCGTGAGCTGTAAAAAGCGTCCGAGTCGTATATAAGGGTCAGATCTGAACCCACTTGTTGAGAAAAATGAACAGTATAGGTGGAACATTATCGTGAGTGCATAACTTTTTTCTTCTAATGTAAAGTAGATGTTTCACCATTAGATAACTGTTGCAGTAACCTACACTATATGGGACGTCCTATCAAGGATCAGGCAAGCTGTCCTGCTTGTGTCCCTGTTCTACATAACCCAAAAGTTCATATCTATGTTCACAGGCATACTGCTTCTCTGGCATTTGGGTAGTAGTACCCTGCTGTCTTCCAATGCTCAGAATCCCTCCCACTGCCTGTCTGTCAGTGTGATAGGCCAGCCACTTGGCAGTACAGAGACTGCCTTAGGACCCATTCAGTTTTCTAGTGCCATAGTAAGAGATGTAGCTTATCATTAACAGTATAAGCCTTATGCTGCAGGTAAAGTAAAACACCAAGCACATACAATTTCACAATCAGAAAAAAAAAGAACAGTCCAGGCAGCAGAATACACCATTCAAGCACTGAGAGAAAAAAAAAGGAAGGAAGGAAATAAAACCCAAAAGAGTTTCTTATCTGAGCTTGTATGTGCTTGGTGTTTTACTTTACCTGCAGCATAAGGCTTATACTGTTAATGATAAGCTAATTATTGGTTTCTGTGGAGTTTTAACATTTGCAGTGTATTTTATGGCCGTTTGTAAATGTTTCTGTACTAATACTGTTCCTTTCATTGCCTCCTGCTTCTAGAGCTGCAAGCTAATTGTGTCAGTTATTTGCATTGAATAAAAGCTTCATTTGAAAGTCTCGACAAGAAAACTTGCTGATTTTGCAGGTTTTTTTGAGGGGGTTATATTTATTTGAAGTGATTTAGCAAGTTTGCAGCATTCTAAATTATATTTTTGTTTAAATCACAATTTTTCTGCCATTTTGTATGTTAAAACATTTCTGATAGGAATTGTTTCATTAGTGTATGCTTTATTTCTTGTCTAAGGCTGTTTTATGCTGTTTCTAATCATTTGGGACTGAAACTAGTTTATTTTTTAATTGTGAGACTTTTGTGATATGCATTTTGTGGTTTGAACTGTGTTACTGCAACTACTGTCTTTTTGTTAAGTGCAGTGTTCCGATTAGTATCCGTACAGAAATAAGCTTCAGATTGCTCTTTAGAGGGACAGTAGTGGGATTTGTTCATTTTTTACTGGGCTGACTGTGCAGCCATACTTTGGCATTGCTGTGGCTAGGTTTTTGTACCCTGACTTGATTGGCTCATATACTGTGGACCAAAACCATCTACCCCTTGTGCACCTAAAAAATACAGAAGTAAATCAATAAATAATGCCTCAGCCTATGGCTTATGACTCTGCAGTAGCCTTGGGACCTTTCTTTTGTGTCCAGGTCCACTGGTGTGGTGTTAGTACCACAACTGGGGGTCAGAAACATACCCTTGCTTGGTATATGTATGGGAGAACCAAACTCTTTAGGTGCAGGGAATGTCAGGTGTTTTAGAGTCTATTGCCAGTGTTGATACTTCTCTCTGGGGATTTTCTCACTAGGGTAGTGCATGCAAAAAAAGTGACAGAAGACCCACCACATTGCAAGTCAACAGTCTCTGGCTGTAGTTTCACTTGAGCTAGTGGCCTTGGCTAGAATTGTTATTCATACCATTGATTATGGTGTGCAGTCTTGGGATATAAGTAACACTGGTATTCACATCCCTATTTAATCAGTCAAGGATCCTGATTTTGAAAGCGATCTGGAGTTTTTGGAATTGTCATAGACCGGTCAGTTACTTCCCTCTGAGGACTAAGAAGTTCAGAAACCAAAATGGATGTTTTGTTTTTCCCATATGTTGGCTAGATATAGGGATGTATTCATTTCGGAGCAATCTTCAGCTGCCCCCAAGATAAGCAAGAGTATATGATCGTTTGGAGGATGAGGCCCCAGATGTGCCGACCTTCCCTCAGTTGGTCCTTGCACTGGAAGATAATTTTAAGAAACCTTAGAGTTCTCTTCTGCTGAATGAGTCTGTTCCTAAAAAAATTGCTTAAGAAATTCAACGTGTGCCCAGCCATGCCTAGCCTCCAAGTCCCCTTATCTGCAAACCCCGCTTCTGTGTCCCTAATGATCTTCACCATCAGAAAGACTATGTCTTCATCAAACCCAGTCACTCAAGATCAAATGGATAAATAGCTAAAATCTCAGAGGAAGAAGGTGGCACAATCCAGCACAATAGCTTTTAAGTTAATTACCATTATTTTAAGTGGAATTTTGTGGTGAGGTGTATGTGTAGTTTAGATAAGTTGGCTGCATCGTTAAAGTTGGCTGCATCGTTACCTGTGGAACAGAAGGACTATGTGACAAAGATTTTCCCATTGTTTCTTAAGTATGTAAACATACTTTTAAACATACTTTTAACAAGTGTCTTGAAGGGGGCTGATACTGTTTCTAGAAATGCAGCAACGTCTGTTTTGATAAGAAGATATGCTTGTTTGCACAACCAGAACTTTTCTGAGCAGTTAAAAAAATGAGATTTTGAATGCTCTGCTTGCTGCTGATTGTGTTTTGTACAGCAGCTAATCAGATTTTTAAACACTGGGATGACAAAGGTAAATTGATGCAAGGGGTGTCTAAAATGTTTCATATTGTCAAGTTTTCCTCCAATAAGCAAGATAATTATTGGTGACCCAACAAACAGAAGCCTCAGCTAAACAAAAACCAAGCCACGAAAAGGAAATGGTAGGACAAGATCTCTGCCAAACATAATAAGAGGGGGTCCTTTCCTAAAAAAAGATAACTCCCTCCCAACCTATGACCATGGCTAGGCTCAGCACACATCATTCCAAGGTTTCCCTTCATGAAAGTTATCTGTCAACAAATCGGCCTGGCCATCAATGCTTTATGACAAACGGATGTCAACACTGTTGGCAGAAGTTAAAGGTGTCAGTGAAAGGAACATCCACCTCCATTCAGGGGGTTCCTGCTCATCTGCCGGAGCAGACTTTTTTTTTCCCCTATATTCCTGCACATGCTGGTTGCAGGAGTCATAGAGCCTGTCCCTTCTTTGGAGAGAATAAAAAGATTTTACTCCAAACTTTTTCTGGTCTGCAGAATAGGGATGTTGTGGAGACCGATGCTGGACATATCCTTTTTGAATACTTTTGTCTAGGTCCCCAAGTTCAAGATGCTTACTCTGCAGACAGTGCTTCCTTTTCTGCCTGACCACTGCTTCATGGTGATCTTGACTTGAAGGATGCATACCATCATATCCGTATTACTTATTGCTTCAAGATTATCTGAGATTTGTTGTCTGACTTGTACTGTTAGTTCTGTGTATTGCCCTTTGGGCTGTCCGCTGCATCTTCAGTGTTTACTATATGTTTTGCAGTGGAAATGGCCCACTGCCGGAATCTTGGCATTCACATTCTTTTTTACTTGAACAATTTGCCAGTCTGTGCAGAGTGTATATCCAGGTGTCTGTAATAGCTAGAGAAGGTCCTGACCTTACTCGCTCAACTAGTGTCTAAGCTGAACTTTCAAAAATAGTGCCTGAAATCCTCACAAAGACTCCAGGGGTGCTTAATCGACACCAACAAAAGAATTGCCTTTTTTCCCCAAAGACAAGGTCCTGTCATACTAGATGTGTTTCATTAATTCTGCAGGAGGAACATTACCTCAGCAAGAAAATTTCTAAAAATTTTAGGACTGATGTTGTCCATGATTCTCGTGATACCAGTGGCCCATCTCCGCATGAGGAAATTTTGTGGTAGGTACAAAATTGTTGGACCCAGCACCTACATTCCTTGCTTTCCCAGTTGCTGATGCTGATCTTCATCAGACAAGAGTTACATTGGTGGACAACACAGCCCAGGACTTCCCTTCTTCCCACTTGTTCAGATGCAGTCTGTCCAGACAGATTCACCCCACATTGCTTGGGGAGCTGTGCCAGTGGGAGCGCAAGTGCAGTATACTTTGAGTCCCAAGGATGCATTGAAACACATTAGAATCAAAGAAATATTGGCAGTGATCCACACCTTGAAAGTCCTTCACCACCTATGGATTCCAGTTTGTCCTTTTGTGGTCATGAACAACACCACAGTGATGTGGTACCTCAGCAAACAGGGAGGTACAAGGTCATATCCTCTCTATCAGGTGGCAGCGATGGCCTGGCAGCAGACTCTTCAGGTGGCCTATGTCTCATCTGAGCAAAATGTTATGGCAGACAAAGTCTCCCTGCCCTAGGGAGTGATAATGACTAAGTAGATCCCAGGTATACCATACAAGTGGCAACTCAAGGCACTGGTGTACAAAAATCTAGTCCAGATGTGGAAAGTGCCTCATATAGATCTGTTCATCTCCTTTCAAAACAGACAACTGGAGAAATTATGTTTCTGGCATCCTTGCCACCATGCTTGGAGGACAATTGCATTCTCATTCCCTTGAATGGGAAAATTCCAGGAAGTTTTTTCACTCTTTCCACTGACTCAGGAGATAATTTTGAAGATTCAGACAGAAATGCCAAAGTTCATTGCGGTGACCTATTGGTCCAGGCGATCTTGGTTATCCCTGCTAATGGTATTGGCCAACGACAGTTACCATAGGCTTCCTTGCACTCTAGATTTGCTCACAGAGTCTGAGAGGTGACTGGTGCATTCCAGTTTGGAACAACTACAATTGGCAACCTGGATGATTCAGTCCTGACTGTTTAGGTATTTGTTTCATGAGGATGTTCAGCATGTATTAAAGGAGGCCAGAAAACTCTACTAGAAAATCTTATGTTTGTAAATGGATGAGGTTTTGTAAGTGGTGACTAAGTGGGAATAGAAGGCCTCTTGACGTTAACACCTCTCTGGGCTTGAAATATTTGTGAGAGCTACATCAGGATGGTTTATTTTGAGTCCACTAAAGTACATTTAGTGGCTATCTCTGCTTGTCTGCCAGTGGATCCACTTCTTTCTTCTTCTCTTTTGGTAAAACAGTTCATGAAAGGAGCACTGTATATGAGACCCCTTCACAAGCAAATTCCTCCTCCTGGGGATCTCAGCTGTGTTTTGGAGAACTTGACCTTACCAACTTTTGAACCTGCCCATCAGGTTGATCTGAAGCTCTTAATGTGGGAAACTGTTTTGCTTCTGCTCCCATATCTGCAAGGTGAGTCTCTGAGCTGCAAACTATCATTGCTGGACAACCACACCTGCTTTTCCAGAGGGATAGGGTTGTGTCACGCACTAACCCCTCTTTCATGCTGAAAGTGGTCTCAGAATTCACTCTCAATCAGTGTATCAACCTGAACTTGTTCTTCCCAGAACCTAAGTCTAACTGACAGACGATAGTTCATACCTTCAATGTACAGCAGCTATTCAGGCACTACCTTGACAGAACAAAACTGTTCAAGAAAGCTGAAAGGCTTTTTATTTCCTGCACAGGAGCAAAAAAGGTTCATCCTACCTCTAAGCAGATGATTGCACATTGGTTGTCCCTATGTATCGTGTTTTTTGCACCCACCATGGAAAGGTGAATCCAGGAAAGATAAATGTGCCCTCCACGAAGTCCTTTGCCTCTTCAGTGGCATATTGAAAAGTAGTGGACTCTAGAAGCATTTTAGAGGCAGCACTTGATTTTCTATCCATACCTTTGTGAAGCACTACAAGCTGGATACCTTTTCTAAATCCAGAGTAAGCTTCACTAGGACCATTTTCCAGGGGCTCTTGGACTCTTATTCTCCCTTTTCCAAGGTTGGGTAAGCTTTGGGAATCTTTCCAGATGTCAGTAAGGCAGTGAGTTTGTTGAACATTGTGCAGTTGTGTAAGTCCTATTACAAGTAACAGCAGATGTTCGTAGTACACACTGACTTACTGGCAGTACCCAGCCACTATCCCTCTTTTTGGATGTTTAGTATTTGGATTACTGCGGAGTGTGTGTGTGTGTGTGTGTGTGTGTGTAGAAAACTGAAGGGGTCATGTCTTTAGGTTTGTAATCCCTGTACTGTGAGGTGAGTGGTCCATCACACCCATACACAGACAGTGGGAAGGATTCTGAGCCTTTGCAGACTGCCAGAGGAGGGCAGCAAAGCACTACTGCTTAAGTGCCAGTAAAGCAGTGTGTTTGTTGAACATCTACTGTTACAGGTCGGTAGGACTTGCACAGCTGTACTTTTCTTGTCAGAAACTACTATTTTAGCATGGGGCTTATTACTGAATACTGGAGTTATTTTTATGAGAAAATTTTACTTTCTTTGAGGCATTTTAATTGAAAAGTAAGGATTACATTTTATGACATGTTTTTTTTATGTGCTATAAATGGTGTTTAAGTGTTTTAGTGCATATGTACACTTAATGACAATTTACGTTCATTATTTTACTGCTTGAGACTTTTTGCTTGAAGGTAGTTTATTTAATAATCCAGAAGTGTATTTCTGGGCTAGAAATGTATTTTATGTTTGGTGATTGTTTACAATTCATGATGTCTTTTCTTCATTATGTGAGTTACTATACTATGACCTGTTTACTCCTTTAGCAAAGTATAGCTGTCAGCCCATGGATAATCCTCTTCATTTCAGACTTTGATCAAGCTGTTCTGAAAATGTTTTTCTGTTTATATAAGGTCACCTGCATTTCAGGGACATTTAACTGGGATCTTTAATTTTTGCTCAGAAAGTTACTCTGTTTGAACTAACCCTTCTGTGTGGTTTGGGTTCCTTTTTTGTAGACTAACTGGTTTATTTCTCTGACATCTTCAAGAAGGTGTCCGGACTGTAGGCATTCATGGTCTGTTAATCCTTTGATTTTCTATGTATGTAACATTATCTACCATGTACCTTGAATCTAGCCATCTTTCTCCCTCATTTCTTTCAGAATTTGAATGACATGGAGAATAGATTTAGTTTATTGCGGTCATGCTTTTGCAACTCTCATATTGTTTTCTATTTAAGCCCTTTTATTAAAATATCAGTTAAGACATAAGTACACATATATTAATAGAGAAGAAAACAAGCTATAATAGCATTTTTCCATTTACGCACATTATACCTTACATGTTTTCTGTATTGATAACAACTCGGTTTCAGTGCAGCATTACATAAATCTCTCAATTACTTTCCTTAAACTTCACTCCTCCTAAACATTATTCTGCATGTATTTTTCCACAAATTCCATTTATTTCTTTGGAATTTGATCCTTCCCATTTAAAGATATTCTTTTCAATTTTTTTAATCTTTATTTTCAAATATTCAGTACTTGAAATACAGCCAGTTTAGATTTTGATTTCCATTTTCTAGTAATTGTTTTTTTTTTTTTTTTTTTTTTTTTTTGGCAGCCAACAGAATTAGGCCTTACTATGACTAGGCAATTTAGGTCCTGTTTTCTGGCTCAAAATAATCATTTCACTAGTTACAGACATTTTCTCCCCCATTATTTCTGACAGAGTACTCTGTATGGGTTTTTTTTTAAATCTGACAACTCATTACACTCCCTAAAACACATTCTCAGTTACCTCTTTCTTCCTCATCACACCTCCAACATTTGTTATCTGCTTGAGGAAAAAATTCTTTGAAGCTTTTTTGGGGTATAAAAATAAGTATGCAAATACTTCCAAGAAGAAATCCTAAACCTTTTGGATGTTGCTGGATACTTGAGAGCCATACTTATATCCTCCCAATGATCATTTGTATTTTGCTTTTCCAGTCTCATTTACCAGTCTCTTCTAACCATTTCTGACTGATTCTTATAGTTATCATGCAATATTTTATATCCTGTACTAATAATCCCTTTTTAAACAGCAGCTTCTGTCCCAGATTCAACTAAATGTCTTAGGACTCTGCTATTCCTTTCTCTTTGCCAGTATTCTGATATTTATCCCTGATAGGGAAGGCATTCTCTAACCTGCAGTCCAAACTACTTCTTGGCGTCGTCACAGTCTTTTACCTTTTCATCGCTAAATATTTATTTTATTTTATTTATTTTATTTTTATTTCCGGCTGGGCTGGTTTTTCAGTAGAGGCCCGGGAGAAAGAGGCCGGGGAAAGGCCACAGGAAGACACACAAAAAGAATACAACAAAAACTAACAAATATAATAACAAAGTTTTTCAAAAAAAAAATAAAAAGGTGTTTTTTTTTAGAAGATAGACCATAGTATAATAATTCTATTTAAAGATATAAGCCATAAGTTACCATAATTTCATCATTGGAATAAATTAATTAGAGAGAGTGAACTAGAGAAAGCAAGAGATGAAGGAATGTTCCCATTATCTTGGTTCCTTTGCCAGTTTTTTCTGGAAGATTCCAGACCCCTCTTGCCTATTTTTTTTACCCATACTTAGAATCACCCCAATGACAAAATCTCTTTTCTCTATGTGTTGGCTTAGTTCTTAGAATACTTTCTGCAACTTTATAAATGTAACATTCGGTATGGTATTATTGTCCATAAGGATCTGCATTCACATCCCACTCTCTCCTTATTTTTTAAACTATTCCATTGCTTCATCATCATCCCTTTCCATTTTGAATGAAGCTTATGTCTTTCTGAACATGTCTCCTACAGCATTGCTCCTTGTACTCTGCATTTCATACTATAATTCAATACTCTTTCTTTTTTTATGTCTACCCATAAGGCCGTTTACATTTCAAGATATTATGGGTAAAGTAGCCATTATGATAAAAAGTTATTCTTCTCGTGTATTACACATGACAGTTTATTGGAATGTATATTTCCAACGTTTGTGTCACATCTATACACTAATGTTTGGCAGGCTGATCTTTTATACATTTGATGTTATTCATATTGATCAGTGTTGCACTAATCATAGCTATATGGGTTATATCATGCCAAGGATATAACAGCTGGCCAGCTTCCAAAGTTTAAGGGAACCTTTCATGTGCCCAAATTATCAGACAGCTCAAGCTGAGCTAATTAAAAGACAAGTTTGGGTACGAAGTCTGTCAGAGCTTTACTGCCGTTGAAGGGTACACTCTTCTGATGCTTTCAGGGATCGACAGTTGGCTTCTGCTTTCCTTTGTTGGGTGGATAGGTTGTTGATGTTTTATTACTTTCCTCATCAGGAAAATAATTTTAAAGCTAGGAGTGTTGTGTTTTAACTAACTGTCTTGAGACTGTAACATACTTTTAAGTGGAGCACTCATTTTTTTCTGTGAGTTTAAAAGTAGAGTAAAGTAACTGAAAACTTTATTTTCTGTGGAGAAGTTGTGTTTTTCTTTTGTGATGCTGACATAGTGTTTTAAAGTGCTTTTTTACTGTGTTTTTCTGTCAAAAAAGTAACTTATGTGAACTGCTAGTGTTTACCAGCAATTGCTGTTTGTTTTCCCCAAAATAGAGGCACCAGTTTCGGCTTGACTGTGGAACAGACTGCCATCAGTCCCACTGTCAGTCCTTCTAACAGACACAAAAATAAAAAGTTAAACCAGCATCATTTGCCATGACAGCAAGCTAGCAGATTGCTTTAGCTGCTTATGGGTAACACTGGTGTGGGCATTTCGTGTACCTCAGACCACTCATCTTTTACACTGAATCAATCTGCTGTATTTCTACAGCCACTATGAATCTGGGGTTAGCCACATCCACTGCAGCTGTTGGAACCCCTTCAGTGGACAAGGGAGGGCCACTTTTGTCAGTTCTGGGAGAGGGCACAGGGAACATTTCCCTTTTGTGTCACAGTGTTTGCCCTTCCCTGAGGAAGCAGCAGTTGCCATTAGGAACATGGCTGGCACCATTTTCCATGTCAAAAACAGACAGAAAACCAAGCATGCATCTACTCGTCTTCAGATTTCTTTGGATAGGAGTAGTTTACTGGGTCTGGTTTAGGGTTTAATTCAGGCTATTGATCCTTCTTGTAAAATGGTTTCTAGATAAAGAAAAAGAGATTCAAGATTCTATATCTGAACAAGAAGCTGCAGGGATGGATATTGATTTTTTCCTCACATTTCTGATTCAGACTCAGAGGAGAGCTTAGTTTCTAATCCTCCTTGTGAGGGGTTCTCTTTCTCTGACACTGTTGCTAGAATGTGCTGGTGTTTTCAGTGGAAGAACACTGGCATTTATTTGTCTCTCAGAAAATACTATGAGCTATTACAGAAAAAGTTTCCAGTGCCTACACCCATCCATTGTTTTCTGTCTGCTGTAGAGAATGTGTGTGCTACTGCCTGCAATTTTCCTGATAATCAGTCAGCTGCCCCTAAAAAGACAGATAGGGTGTATAAAGTTTCTCAGTCTTTAAAATTTGTATACACTATTCTCAAACCTGACACAGCAGCTATAGCTTTAGTTGATCCCACTGCTGCTAAGCACTTAGTTAATTACAGTCCGACTCTTTCTGATAAGGATGCAAAAATATTTATAGGTATGAGAAAAAAATGTATACTTCTGCATCTTTCATTTTAAGAAGTTTGAATTGTCAGCCTCATATGTTAAAGTTTGTTCTAACAAATTGTGAAAGTATGAGGAATATTTGGTCTGCAGATTCTTCTTGTGAGGAAAATCTGCTTTAAATAACTTAGTTTCTTCTATTGCAGAGCTCACTAGTCATTGTTTGCAGTTTGTGTATGGGTCTGTTCGTACTTATTCCAGGGCTATGGCCACTGGTACTGTTTTGAGGAGGTTTGCATGGTTGCATTCTCAGAACCTCCCAGATGATGTTAAAATGAGGTTGTAAATTCTTCCCTGGATAGAGATTTAGTGTTTGTCCCGTCTGTTGCAGAGGTAATCAAAGAGTGTGATAAAAGGGCAAGGGATGTAGGGAATCTCTTATGATTTTTCAGCCTTTCTTTTCATAATTGTCCAACGATTTTTTATCTCCTAGTCCAAGTTTTGGCAAAAAAAACAAAAACAAAAACAGAATGAACAGTCTTAACAAAATTTTGGTAAACAGTTGTTTAAAAAGAAATACTGAAATAACAAGGGGATTCCAGAAAACAAGTCCTGAACCTCCGAAAATGAATGGCAGTCCAACAAGTCTGAATGACAGTTCAAGAGACCGTGTGACCCCCCAGCCTGGCTCCTTTTTTCTTCCAGAAAGTCTAACTTTCCATTTTTTCTGCTTGGCAACAGATTGTTTCAGATATCTGGATTCTGAAAATCGTTTATCGAGGTTACAGGTGGCAGTAGGAGGAAATAATGCTATTTCTGAGAGGTCATTTCTCATCCTCCAGATCAGTCTCTTTTTTCCACCTATTTCTCCTGTGCATGTTCTCCCAGGGACTAATAGAACACTCTCTTCTTCCTAGATGGGAAATGGGTTTATTCAAGGATGTTCCTATTGCCAAAGAAAGAAAATGCTTGGACACCAGTTCTGGATCTTACTTTCCTAAACTTGTTTATGATAGTGCCCAAATTCAGAATGATGTCACTTCACAACCTGTTACCTCTTCTTCCTGTTTTGAGTTTCCTGGTAGCACTTCACTTACAAGATACTTATCATCAGATCTCTTATTTATCCATACTTCAGATATTTCTTAAGGTTTTCTGTGTCTAGATCACATTATCTGTTTTCTGCCGTACCCTTTGGACTATCCACTGCACAAAGAGTGTTTGCAAAGTGTCTGTCTGCAGTTATAGCTCATTGCTGGCTTCAGGGCATCCACATTTTTCCATATTTAAACAACTTGCTTATCTTTACAAAGTCTTTTTCAAAGGGTCAAGAATCTCTGTCTTGGGTGAGAAATCTCTTACACAAGCTGGGATTCCAAAAGAACATTCAGAAGTATTTATTGACTCCTTCACACAGGATTGTGTTCCTGGAATGTCAACTAGGCACCATAGTTCAACAAGCTTTTCTTCCACAGAAAAAATAGATCGTAATTTAGATCTATTTTTTATGGTTTTCCACTCAGTCTATAGTTACTGTGGGGAATATATAGTTACTGTGGGGGAATAACTCAGAATTTTGGGTCTTATGGCATCTATGATTCTCATGATACTCCTGACAAGACTCCACACAAGAAAGATGCACTGGTATCCAAAATCTCTTTGGTACCAGCGTCAACACCCTTTATCTTTTCAATTCCCAGTGCCAGGGTTTATCAGAAGAGAAATCTTTTGGTAGAGACAACAGATGTCATTAAATTCACATCTGCCCTTCTCCCTTCCTGTTCCAAAGCTGTCAGTCATCACAGATGCTTCGGACTTTACTTGGGAAACAGTTTCAGGAGGGATAAAAGTGCATGGGTTGTGGGATACCAAGGACACATGTGAACACATAAATGTCAGATATTCTTGCCATGATCAAGGCACTCAACTCTGTGAACTACATTTAGTACCCCAAACCTCTTTAAGTGATTACAGACAATACCACAGCCGTGTGATACATCAACAAGCAGGGGAGAATCAGGTCCCACCCCTTTTGCAGTATAGCCTATCTGTAGATTCACAGCACAGTCTCACTATAAAGGCATCCTACATTCCATCAAATCAAAACTGTTTGGCAGACAAGCTGAACAGTACTAGGGCAGATCCTCACAAATGGAAACTAGATCAGAGATTCTTTCAAGATTTGATCCATGTGTGATAAGATCCTCAGGTAGACCTATTTGCCTCCTCTCTGTACAGTCATCTGGCAAGATTCTGTTCCAGGACTCCATGCAAGAAGGCCTGGAAGACAGATGTATTTTCTTTTCCTTGGACAGGAATGTTGCTGTATGCTTTTCCACCCTTTCCACTATATCGAGGGTACTTCTGAAGATTCAGAAGGAATCCTCCAAGATTTTGTAGTGACTACATTCTGGCACATGCAGACATGGTTTTCCCTTCTTTTGGAAAGCTTTTACTGTTGAGATATGTTGTTTCTGTGGTTAGTTTTTAAATTGGTTAGAGTAGTTGCGATTGTCTCCGGACATGTTTCCCTTTTTCCGTTTTGAGGCAAGAAAGTCCTGAAAATTATGAGTCAGTCTGTGTGCTGTTATTCTTCCTTGCAAAAGGGATTAGACTATAGGCAGTCAGAGTGACTGTGTGGGAAGGGTTTAGAGTTTTGGGAAGTTGGCCAAGTGTTGTATACGTGGCAGGATACAACCCATAAGCTAATACAATAGTGAAGAATTTGTACATCTGCTGTTATGGTTAAGTGCAACTTATGCAACAGTATTTTCTGGCAAGACTTAGTTATAAAATAAGGAGGACGAAAAGAAACTGAAGGGGGTCCATATGTCAGTATAAAATATTAACTTTATATTAAAGGAAGAAACCTTAGCCAGCACAATGGAGTAGAGAACTAAAGCCCTAAATATTGCCCCAAGCGAAAAAGGTTTGATCAGTGGCTCAGGCTTCTGGGTACTGGTGGGGGAGGCATGGATGTGCCCATCCCAGGGGGCAGGGTATTCAGTGCAAGGAGGTGATGGCCACAGAGTGGAATAGTCCTGTTATGAAATAGGTGAATGCAAGGGAAGGGAGGGAATCAAGAAAAAAAAATGAAAAAAAATCCCCTGGCGGAAGCAGTCTTCAGCAAAATTCTTCAGGATGCCCTTAGATTTCACGCTGGCTCCATCTTAAAACAGATATAGTTTGAGGTTGTAGAAGAGGCTAGTATATATGTTGATGTATCGGGGTACTGAGCTAAGCTGGATGAAGCAGAAGAGCAACAAAGAAATGCAGTCCTTTTTCAGTTTCTGTCATTTGAGGTAGAATTCTGATTTGCTTATTTATTGCAAGTATGTGACTTGTGACTTACACTTCCAGTGAAAGAAAACCTTTACTTATCTGAGTCCTGCCTGGGTCTGCCTGCTAATCTCTCTTATCAGGAAGTGTGTAGCTCTCACTTCTTTACTACAAATGGTAATTCTGATAGTGGAGGGGATTTGGGGCTATGGTTTCTTAATTAGCTGCTTCCTGTACTCCAGGGTTTGATTCCTTCTGTCTTTCCTTTACCTCCACTGTGACTCAGAGGAAGTCACTTAACCAGACAGTGCTTGTGGGCAATCGGGAAACTTGGTTATGCTCCTCAATGGTTTTATTGATCACTTGCCTAGTAACTGCCTATGAAACTCTAAACTTGTGAAGGCTTGGGAAGTTAAGGGCTCTTCTCCAGACAAAAAAAATGTTAACGATTTGGTGTGATGATCCACTGTAATGTTAAAAGCATCACTGTAGAACTCCTATGAAGAAGTCAGATGTGCAGGACAGTTTGCAGCAGCCAAACGTTGTCCTACCTTATCACTGTTGCACTATTCTTAGGTTCATAGGTTCATAGGTTCATATTAGGCTATCTGCCCTAGGGCATTTATAAGCCTAGCCAGAGTGTGTTTGGCTTTCGCCACCCATTTTAAATGAATTTTGCTATGCCCTTTTTCGAGGTATACTGTGCCTCTGTCTAACAGTGACACAGAAGTGATACCCAGGGTAAACCTACGATCTTCCATCCACTCATCAAGATTCCTCTTGAAGAGAGCCAATGAGGGACTCTGCCTAACCTGGACTGGGATTTTATTCCAGAGTGAAGGGAGCCTCTGGGTTATGAATCTGTCCCTCCAGCATGTCCTATTTATTTCAGTGCTGAGGTTTAAGTCTCTCGAGCGCGTAGCTCGATGGGATTTGGATTTTCTGAGGTGCAGCATGTCCATTAATTCCAGGTTGGACATGGCTTTATATGTCAGGCACAGATCACCTCTGAGCAGGCGGTATGCCACTGAGTAGAGCTGGAGTTTCTTTAACCGGGCAGCATATGGCATCTGTTTGAGCCCTTTGATCCTCTTGGTGAGGTACTTTTGGGGTCTTTCCAGTTGTTGCAGGTGTCTGGTAAGGTACATCCCAAAAGGGGCATTGTACTCAATTATGGGCCTGATGAGGGATGAGTAAAGAGGCACGATGACCTCCCCTGATCTAGATGTGAATCCCTTCATGATTAGGTGGGCTATATAAAATGTTTTTCTAACCACTTTGGCCACGTGGTTTTCAAATGAGAGATTGCTATCAACTTGGGTCCCCAGGTCCCTAATTACTTCTTCCGTACTTAATGGATTACCACCTATGTGGTAATTTGTGGGCACTTTGTTTTTGCCAAAGGGGATGACTGTACACTTTTTGGCGTTTAGCTTGAGGCCATGGCTCTGGCACCAGTTGTCTGCTTCTATGAGGCCCTTTTGTAGGATGCTTGTGTCGGCTGGAGAGTCGATTATGGCGCCTAGTTTGCAGTCATCTGCCAACTTGGTCAGCCACAGTCCTTCCATGTTGGCCTGTACATCCGAGAAATATATACCGAACAAGAGAGGTCCCAGGACTGAGCCTTGTGGGACGCCACTTGTAACTGGTTTGGAGTCTGACATGGCTCCAGCAATTCTAACCATGTGGGTTCTGTCCTTGAGCCAGTTTGCAACCCACCTAGTGACATAGGGGTTTATATTTAAGCTGGTGAGCTTATCTATAATGCCCGAGTGGGGTATTGTATCGAAGGCTTTTGCGAGGTCCAGGTAGGCTGTGTGGACCACCTTCCCCTCGTCAATGGCCTTGGTGACTGTTTCAAAGAAATCGACCAGGTTTAAGAGGCAGGATCTGCCCTTAACAAAGCCGAACTGGGTAGGATCCAGTGTCTGTAGGTCCCCAATATATTTATGAGGTCCATGATGATCCTTTCCATAGCTTTGCAGACCAAGCTAGTCAGGCTTATGGGGCGACAGTTTCCAGGATCTATTGAGGCACCACCTTTGTGGAGAGGGACTACTGTTGCTGTATGCCACTCTTTGGGTACATATCCTGTAGTAAGGCTGAGATTGAACAGTAGTTTTATGTTTGGGTTTAGCTCTTCTTGGAGTTCATGTAGGACGCAGCCCGGGACACCGTCTGGTCCCATTGATGCTGTGTTTTTTGCTTTGGAGAGGGTGGCTGTTACCTGAGCATCTGAGATGTCAGGGGGGCAGCACTCTGCTGGGATAGATATTTGCCCTTTTGGTGGGGAGGGGGGAGAAGTTTGCGCTGAACCTGTCAGCTAGGATGTTGGCAATGTCTGTGGGTTTGGTGTATTTTTTGTCATTTTGGACTAATTCTGAGCATATCTGGGAATTCCCACACAGGTTCCTAACATAACTAAAGAAAGCCTTGTGATTATCCTTAGTGTCCTGTGTAATTTTTCTCTCAAAGCTGTCCTTAGATGATTTTATGAGTGCCCGTAGTTTTTTGCTAATACTGATCAGAGATGCCTTCCCTTTTCTTTACTCTTGGGGTATCATGCTGAGGACAGCCTAATAACCAGCCAGTATACCGAAGCCTTTACACCTTCCAGGCATCGTATGCCCTACTTGCAAGCCATAAGGTACTCGTGATGTACATATGCATAATCCTCAGAACTTTTTTGCTGCCAGCCTAAATGCTACGCTAGCTCAGAATTCAGTCTGTACTCCATTTACTAAACTGGTTCATCTGCTGAGCCTTCTATAGATAAGTGCCCCTTTGGGCTTCCTTCCATTCTTTTTTTCTCTGCATAGTTTGTTCTTATGTCATCCAGGAAGAGAAAATGCGAGTGTGAGAGACAGATTCTTATAAAGACAAGAAGTGCCCTTTTTGTTTTGGTGCTATGCACAACCATACCAGTGTGATATTTGTCAGGCATTTGCCACTAAGGCACTCCATACCTGTCTATTGTCCCTTTCTATTTATCTGGAAATCTGTCTGCAACCTTTGACTTAGGGTACCTTGGCCCAATCTGCCCATCCCAAAGTTCATCCACTCAGGAATCATAGAAAAACTCACTAATCTAAGCATCAACCCCTGTATCACTAGGTATATTGCAAACTGGCTCACAGATAGAATCCACAGTGTGAAAGTAGCTGACTCCAAGTCATACTGCCGACCAGTCACGAGTGGAGTCCCACAGGGATCGGTCCTGGGTCCTCTCCTGTTTGGTATCTACTTCTCAGAAGTCCAGTCCAACACAAAGGGATTCTGGCTGACAAAGTTCCCAGACGATTGCAAGTTGGGAGCCATTATTAACTCACCAAGTGATGTTGACATCCTACAGAAAGGCCTGACTGAGACCAACAACTGGTGTCAGAACCATGGCCTTAAGCTGAATGCCAAAAAATGTGTCATCATCCCCTTTGGGAAAAACTCATTTCCCATGAACTACCACAGTGATGGTAGTCCAACGAACACAGAAGGCATTATAAGAGATCTGGCAACACAGGTTGACAACAACCTCTCTTTTGACCACCACACTGCCACTGTGGTCAGAAAGTCCTTTTATGTGGCACATCTCATTACTAAGGATTTTGCATCCAAGAAGAAAGAGGTCAGTGTCTCCCTCTACTCTTCCCTCATTAGGCCAGTCATTGAGTACAATGCCCCATTTGGGATGTACCTCACTAGACACCTGCAGCAACTGGAGAGGCCACAAAAGTACCTTGCAAAGAGGATCCTAGGCCTTAAACACTTATCCTATATGGACAGACTCAAAAAAACTCCAACTGTTCTCTGTCTCATATTGCCTACTTAGAAGCAATCGCTGCTTGACGTGCAAAGCCATGTCTGACCCAGCTCTGTTAGAAATGCTACATCTAAAGAAATCCCAATCCCTCCACACCACATGCTCCAGAGACCTCTACCTCATTACCACAATCAACAGAAGGTGCTTCAGGGACAGGTTCATAACCCAGAGACTGCCCATGCTGTGGAATAGACTTCCCATACATGTCAAACAGAGGACCTCACTGTCCCTCTTCAAGAGAAATCTTGATGAGTGGATGGGAAATGGAAAATTCACCCTGGTGATCACTCCAATGGCTCTACTTGAGAGAGGCACTGGAAACTAAGGTCGGGTGGCACAATGCCAGGGTAATCCTGTGGGCTAGGTTTGTAAAGGCTCCAGGGCCATTAGCCTAGTGCACACCTATGAACCTATGAACTTAAGAATAAAGCTGAAAAAGCATGTACTGAACCTGCTGCAATCCAGCCTCCACCAGATGTCTCCATTGGACTGGTTGAAGAATCTGAGGACCATCCAATGCTGACACCAGTTCCATCTGCTGGAAACCATTTGGAGGCTGACACAAAGCTGTTTACTCAGATGTATGTGAAGGCTGTGCATATGTTGATACAGATGTAGAGGAGGAGCCACGGCTAATTATATTTGAAGTCCCTAGGGAGATTCCCCAAATTTTAGTAAGGGAAGAGGTGACTGTTATCCTTAATGAATCTAGGAAGTGGTCTGAACCTCCTAGGTTTGTTAAACTAGATGTGCCTTAAAAAAAAAAAAAAAAAAAAAACATGGTGTCTGACTAAATATCCTCAGAGATAGTGGCAGGACGTTTTACTTAGGGGCTGTTTAGTGCCCTTATGGCCCTGAAACTCTCACAAGGTCCCTGGTCTTCCACCCATTCTGAGAGACGTAGGGATTCTGATTCTGAATGCATTTGCGCTTGTTTCCTGCCTTTCCTATAACTAGTCTTGTCCAGATACAAATTTGCTGTACCCAGGCCTGTTTGTAAGCTTCTGAGCCCCCCAAGCCTTTCTGTGTTGGAGGGAAGCCTTCTAGGTTATCAGTGGGAGTGGTAAGCACTAGGTGGCCTATCTACCACAAGAGGAGTGGTTTCTGGACCAGAAATTGTAGTTTATTGGCTGTTTAGGCAGTTTTTCTGTCTCTTTCAACTTTCTGGATTAAAAGCCCATATTTGCACTTGTTTCTTGCCTTTCCTGTAACTAGTCTAGTCCCGATACAGATTTGCTGTATCCAGGACTGTTTGTAAGCTTCTGAGCGATGCCAAAGTCTGCTCTTCAGTTTTTTTTTTCCCGTTAGATCTGCTAGTTCTCTCCTCTAATGCACTTTTACTAGCTTGTTAGTCTAGCACTTTACCAGACTTCTTGTAGCAATTGTTGTAGCACACAAAGTGCTACCAGCACTAAACATTCTAAAAGGAAACAGCTCCAGTACTTCTTATTAATGCCCACCCCTCCAGGCATGTCTAAAGGTCAGTTCCCTGTGCCTTCTCCTATTAACCTGGTGAACTTGGGCATCCTGAGGCAATGTAGCAACTGCCTCATGTACACTGACAACCCTCTCCTCTTACCTCCCAACACTCAGACTTGCGAGAGATGCACTTATATATCCAAATTGGAAAGCCATACACTCTCCAGCCACAACCGGAATAGCTGGTCAAGAGGAGAAGGTCATAATTTGCACCACACCACATGGAAAACATAGCCCTCCAGAACACACACCAGTACTGCCATCACATAAAAATACAAACCACACACCCACCTTCACAGCGTCTATCAAAAATCTACCCAAACAGCAGAGACCTCCAAGGCAGAAATGCACTCAACCTCCACACCACAACACTAATCACAAGACACACAACTCACCTAAACAGTGTGCCACTCAACCAAAGCCCCTAAGGCAAAACAGCATGCCCAACACACTAGTCATAGGTGACTCAATAGTGAGGCACACTGATGTCCCACTCATTAGGTTGAATAAGGAGAAAGTAACAGTCAGCTGCCTGTTAGGTGCCAGGATCCGACGCATAACACACGCACTCAGGTCACTTCACAACAAGTACAAGTATGACTCTGTCATTGTACATGTGGGTGTGAAAGACCTGAGACGTACCTCCCTAGACTACATGAAAAGAGGCATGGAGCAGCTCTCAAATTATGTAGCCCAGGCGGATATGACCCTAGCCCTGAGCAGCATCCTACCATCATCCAGAATGATACCACAGTACAAGCAGTAAATTATTGATTTCAACAATTGGCTACGTTTCTAATGTCTTTCTAAGGAGATCCAGTCGCTGTCTGCCTGGGATAACATGATTGACAGACCTCGATGCTTTGCCATAGATGGTCTGCATCTGTCACCCCTGGCCTGTATAGTACCTTTTTTAGGCGGTGTTCCAAAGACCAAATTACCACTGTATCAGCTACAAACAAATGCAATCTGAGGGTCATTCTGCTCAGTGCTAGACATCTAAATCTCAAAATGCACTTCCTCGAAGCACTCCTTGAAATGGAGAACATGGACATTTATGCTGTAAAAGAGATCTGGTTTAAAGCAGCAGAAAGCATCCTTGCAGTACCAGGCTATAACTCATTCCACACCTTTTGGCCCCAGAACTTGGACCGAAGTTCCAGAGGCAGTGGTGTTTCCATATTCATAAAGGATGCGCACACCTCCAGACTGTGGTAGCCCAATATAACACATCAGAGATGCTTCACGTGCAGCTAACACTGGGTAAGACAATGATTCAGGTCATACCCTGCTATAGGTCCCCAACCTTGTCCCAAGACTCGCACTCCACATTCTTAAGCACCCTGGAGAATATTAGGGTCCAACCTAACACTCTCATACTGGGAGACTTCAACTACCCCTCCATTAACTGGAAAAACTACTCATGTACCTATACACTTGCCCAACGTTTCCTGGAATTCATTAATTCCAATGCCCTGGACCATCTCATTCTTACCCCCACTAGAGGTAGCAACATCCTTGAAGTGGTCATTATTAACATGCGCAACTGTTGCTCTACACCAGTAGTCAACTCCTCCCTGGTTAGATCCGACCACAAACTAATTATCTTGGAAGTACACATCCCTCTCACCCCCACAAAGGTAGCCACCATGAAAAACTTCTCCAGAGCTAACTTTGGGCTCCTAAAAACAGAGGTGTCTGACTTCATGGCACCCATGCAAATGGAGAATAGTTGCACGACTGCCAAATCATACACCAGTGCACTGTACAAACACGTACACAAATGCATGGATCTGGCTATACCCAATAGAACCAAGATGCTCTCCTCCAAAAAAAGGAAGCCAATCTAGTGTCCCCCTGCCATAAACAAACACTACAACAGAAGGAGGAAACTGATGCAGAATAAGGTGAAGTCCCAAGACTGGAAAATCCCCCTTATCAGCCTCAACAAAAAGTTGAGATCCCTCATCAAATCCTCTAAAGCTAGCTATGTAAACAGGATTGCAGCAGATAGTAAAGACAACTACAAGGCCTTCTATAGTTATGTAAGGATCTCCATGACAATACCCAGATTTGCTCTGAGCTACTGCACAATATTTCCTCTTATACTGAGACAACACATATTGCCAATATACTGGCTGACAGATTCAGTGCCAACTTTACCACCCCCCAAAAGGACCAATCAAAATACCAGTGGATTGCCAGGCACCCAGTATTACTGCTGCACAGGTTAAAATAGTACTGTCCATGGCCAAGAATACAGCTTCTATGGGACATGACAATATCCCTGGCTGTGTTCTACATGAACTACAGAGTGAACTGACACCTCACCTGTGTGCCCTGTTCAACCACAGCCTCACCTCAGGCTTTGTTCCTACCGAATGGTGCACTGCTACAATCATCCCTCTCCACAGAGGAGGAGCGATTACAGACCCTGGGAACTATTGTCTCATTAGCCTGACGAGTCTGATATGCAAAGCTATGGAACGCATCATCATGGACCTAATAAACAAGGATATATTGAATTTCCAAACTCATAATCAAACACAGTTTGGTTTTGTGAAGGGTAGATCATGCCTGATCAACCTGAACGACTTCTTTCAGTCCGTTACCAGAGCAGTGGATGAAGGCAAGATGGTTCATACACCCTACCTTATTCTGGCCAAGGCCTTTGATGCCATTAAACAGCAAAGATGTGGTGAAAGTGCCCAAAACGTAACTAGTAATCTAAAATTAGGCACCGGAGACCAGCAGTTCCAACACACAAATAATTTAATGTTCAAACACAGAAAAAAGAACACACATTTACAAATAACAGAAACACTGATAAAAACACTTCCCCTTACATTTTCGTCTCATAGAACTTCATCAGATGGGCAAATGCATCATAGTTACCTGGTTAAATAACTTTTCCTGTTTGTATAGACCAATGAAGTCAGTGATTCAATTAGCCACAAAAGTACCTCACAAAGAGGATCGTAGACCTTAAACATTTGTCCTACATGGACAGACTCAAAAAAACTCCCAACTGTTCTCTGTCTCATATCGCCTACTTAGAGGCGATCTCTGCTTGACTTACAAAGCCATGTCTGAGCCAGATCTGTTAGAAATGCTACATCTAAAGAAATCCCAATCCCTCTGCACCACATGCTCCAGAGACCTCTACCTCATTACCACTATCAACAGAACATGCTGGAGGGACAGGTTCATAACCCAGAGACTGCCCATACTATGGAATAGACTTCCCATACATGTCAAACAGAGGACCTCACTGGCCCTCTTCAAGAGAAATCTTGATGAATGGATTTGAAATAGAAAATTCACCCCGGGGATCACTCCAGTGGCTCTACTTGACAGAGGCACTGGGAACTACGGTCGGGTGACATGATGCCAGGGTAATCCTATGGGCTAGACTTGTAAAGGCTCTAGGGCCATAAGACTACTACACACCTGTGAGCCTATGAAATTATGAAGAGTCGGATTCTGGTGACTCCCAGTTCCACTGTCCTCTTGGCCTGAAGTCAGATGAAGATTATTTGTCCTCTGACTCCTCTTTTGAAGAATAATCCATTGGGGATACAGTGGTTCATATGAGGGAGGACTTTAATTGGGACTGTTCCCAGTTTTCTGAGGTTCAAAAAAGATATTATGAATTGGAAATGAACTCACCCAGACCCTCTGCAGTCCCTTGTGTTGTAGCTGCCCTTTTGGATAAATTTACAGCAGCTTCTTAGGCTCCTGACTCCCAACCTCTAGCTCCTAAGAAACCAGACAGATTTTATAGACTTGCTGGGATCATAAATACTTGTATAAAAGTCCTTCATGTGATCCTGCTGTTGTTTCCATGCCAATGGATGAGCCATTTCCTCTTCTAAGCTTTTACTTTCTGACAGGGACATCCATGCAATAGAGAGGTATGTGAAATAAATGTATAATTCTGCTAATTTGGCTTTTAGGGCCATTAATTATTAGACCCACATGACTAGATATGTCCTGGCTCTTCACTGCCATTGGTGGGGTTGACTGACATGCCTGATTTGTACAGTAAGACTGCTATTCTTTCCCTTCTTAGCTCTGCCTCTCAGGTAGCTCACCATGGCACTGAATGCAGCTGTGATGCAGCTGATGCCTCTTCTAGGGCAGTTGCAACTCGTTCTGTCATGAGGAGATAATATTGGTTATGCCATCAGGCCTTACTTGAGGATGTTAAGGCTAAACTTTTAGATTCTCCCTTTGACGCCTTTTTGGCACTGCTGCTGCAGAGTTGTTTACAGACCTTCAGGATAATGGCAAGATGATGCAAGACCTGAAGCATATTTTTGTTTTCCTGTACCTAAATTTCAGAGCAACTATCCAGTCAAATGTTTTCTTCTTAGACAGCCTAGACAACCTACTTAGGAGCAAGAGGGTTACTAAGCCCAAGGTTACTTCCTTCAATATGCTGTCTCTTTACACACTTTTTCCTTCTTTTGCTTCCTCAAGCTTTTCTGCTATCTCTGGATTTGAAGGACACTTAACCTACATATTCTCATTTACCCAGTCTTCAGAAAATTTTACAATTCTGTTTCTTCCTCTCATTATTAGTTCTCTGCTTTGCTTTTTGTCTTTCTACAGCTCCAGGGGTATATACCATATGAATGGCAACTGCAGTTGCTTTCTGCAGATTTTGGGGAATTCAAATATTCCCTTATTTAGATGACCTTCTAATTCAGTCCCCCTCTCAGCAGCTTCTGCTTCAAAATTTACACTTCACTATTTTGCTTCTTTGCAGTGTGGGGTCCACCCTCAATCTCAAAAAGTCTGTTTTGAGTCCCTCTTATGACCAAGTGTTTTTGAATTGCAGGATTCAGACAATCCCAATCTTGGCTTGTCTTACTCCTCCCAAGATCCTCTCTTTAACTGTTTACTTCGAGTCTGTACATCCTCTTCCAGTACTTTTTTCAAGGGAATTCCTCCAAACGCTGAGATAAATGGCAACCACCACTTCCAGCATTCCTTTTGCTAGACTCCACATGAGGAAATTTCAGTGGTTATCTCAAGGCTGTTTGGCTCCAGCACTGCCATCCTCTGGAGTTATCTGGTCCCTATCTTGCCTTGTCTCAAGCTTGAGCTCTGCATTCAGGTCTGCCTTTTCAGGCTTCTCTCCCTACCTAGGAGCTGTACATGGATGCTTTTGATCACATTTGTGGAGCCTCCTCCAACAACCTGAAAGCCCAAGGTCTTTGGTTGCATAAACCATTGACAGACCATATCAATTTCCAGGAGAGTAGAGCTCTACTCCTGTCACTCCAGACTTTTCACTCCCTATGGTTTCCAGATCCTCTAAAGATTTTTACAGACAGTACCACAGTCAGGTGGTACATCAACAAGCAAGAGGCCACAAAATCTTACCTTCTTTGTAAGCTGGCTCTTAAGGCTTTGGATCTGGAGCCTTTCTCCCAGGGCCTCCGCTGAAAATTGGCTTTGTTCCAAGTCGGACTTTCCCGGTTAACAAATGTTAAATAAAATAAAAATAAATTTGCAGTCTGCCACCATCTGGTTCTTCGGGCGGTTTGCATCCTTTCATAGCACAGTCTAGTGGCAAACTGTTTGACCAGGTCAAGAACACATTCACACAAGTAGATGCTTCATAGGGAGGTGTTTCTGGACATTGTACATCAGTGAAGTACTCCTCAGGTAGAACTTTTTCCCTCTCCTCTGAACAGACAACTTTCTCAGTTTTGTTCCAAAGTGCCAAGTCCTCTGTCTTGAAAAGTAGGCACCATGTCTTTTTCTTGGAAGGGGATGTTTTTGTATTCCTCTTCTCCTGTACTTTCCAGGATCCTGCACAAGTTCATGTGGGATGCACCTAAAATCTTACTGATGACTCCCTTTTAGACCAGACAGCACTGGTTTCCCCTTCTATTTAACCTCGTCAAGGACAATCATCATAAGTTACTTCATAGGATGGATCTTATCACACAAGACAAGGGTTCTCTTAGTCACTCTTACTTGTCTACACTTCGACTGACACTTTGGGTAATAAGGTTTTGAATCCGTTCAGGCACCGATTTTCTGAGGATGTTCTTCAGGTTTTGCAGGAGGCCGGAAAATCCACTACTAGAAAATCCTATGTGGCTAGATGGAAGAAATGTTTTATTTGCTGTGTGAAGCACGACCTGGATCCTTTTTCTGTGAGTGCTCCTATGGCTCTTTCTTTTTTTGTGTGAGTTGCTCAGTCCTGGTTTCATGTATTCCTGTGTTGAAGTTCATTTCTCAGAAATTTCTGCCTGTCTCTCTCTTGAGTCCCTCCTTTGGCTTCTAGTTTTGAATTTAAACAATTTCTAAAAGACGTCCTTCATGTCAGGCCTCCAATGAAGCCTTTTCCTCCTCCTTGGGAACTTAATTTTGGTCATGAAAATTTGATTCAGCCCCCTTTTAAGCATGCCTTTTCTTCTTCTCTACAGCATTGTACCTGGAAGATTGTATTGTTGGTGGGTCTTGCTTCTGCCATGAGCATCTCTGAACTTCAAGCATTCATGGAATGTTTCACAAGGACAAGATGTCTCTTCGTACCAGTCCTACTTTTATGCCTAAAGTGGTTAATGATTTGTCCTTGAATCATTCCATTCATCTTCTTTTTTTTTTTCTTTTCCACAGACATTTAGTGAAAGGTGGCTACACACCTTGGATTTACATAGACAGCTCAGGTATAACTTGGATAAGACAAAACACTGTATAAAATCTGAGCAACTTTTTGTTTCCTTTCATGCCATGAAATTGGGTTTGGCAAGGTCTAAGCAAACCATCCCAAACGACAAAACCAATAATATTTCCTTTAATAAAAGCACAAAAAACCTCTCTAGCGCCTCGGCATAAAAGCCTTCCAGGAGATCAACAAACCATCTCCTGGATTTCTAAGGCCATTTCTTTCTGTTATTCTTTTCATGGCAAGGAGCTTTCCTCTTCTCCTTTTCTGTTTGTCCTCATTTAACCAGGGCAGTAGTCTCTTCTTCTGCTTTTTCAAGGTTAAAGCTGCTAAATCTATCTTGAAAGCTGATACTTTGTCTCCTGTTTATATTTTTACAAAACATTACACGTTGGATTTAATTTCCAGAGCCTGGTTGGATTTTGCCAGGGTCATCCTTTTTATGGGTTTGTGGAGGGCTCTTCACTGCCTTCCTTCTCCCGTACTTTCCAATAGCTTTTGTATTCTCCCAATAACAAAGAATACTGCAGCAGTGTTACATTAGGACTTAGTACAGTTGTGTAAGATCTAAACCACAACAGTAGGTGTCTTACTTCTCACTGTTGCAGTATTCTGTACCTCCTTCCTGTCCACTATTTTCTGTTGACCTACTTCTGGCTGATGGGTCCCTGTTCCAGCCTTACCTCCTTCTCATTCCCTTTCTGGATGTGCATGTTACTGCTTTGTCTGGGGTTGCTGAAGTACTCTTGGGACACTTCATTTCTGAAGATTAGGCATCTGTATATCACATATGTACCTTCTGTCTTGCACATAGGACATACATCTGACATACAACACCTGGAAGGTGTAAAGGCTTTGGTATACTGGCTGGGCATTATGCTGTCCTTGGCAAGATATCCCAAGAGTAAAGAATACTGCAGCAGTTAAAAGTTGGATATCTACTGTTATGATAAGATCATACACAAATGTACTATCTTACTGATTCTAATAATAATAAAGCAGTATCTTCTCAGACTGTCACTCCACACTAATAAAATCAACATCTGATTTATGTGGGGCTACTACAGTGACCTCTCCATCTCTGCTAGCATGGAAAAATGTCTAGCTTCCTAATTCTGAAACTGTTCTTAATATGTGGTCCCATGGAACTAAATAGAAGCTAGCAGCACATTTGATGTTCATCTGTTATTCAGGCTGAAGGAACAGATTTTGTGCGCGTGTGTGTGTGTGTGTGTGTGTGTGTGTGTGTGTGTGTGTGTGTGTGTGTGTGTGTGTGTATATATATATATTTATATATATATATATATATATATATATATATATATATATATGTGTGTGTGTGTGTGTGTGTGTGTGTGTGTGTGTGTAAAGAGAGATTATATATATATATATATATATATATATATATATATATGTAGATAGATAAATATAACTATAGCTAGATATATATATATATATAGAGAGGGATATGTACACAAGTTCAGAGTATGGAGTGGCACTGTTAGCAGTATGCAAATTAAGATAGTAAAGCTACCCTCTGAGTGCCTGAACTGTCAGCAGGTATTACAAATGTTTTTACTGTCAGTTTACTGGGACTGCAAATAGCTACATCAGGAAGTCACAGTTGCTGGTGTTTCGTTGAAATAAACTCATGTACTCATAGGCTGATCAGAACACTTGGGAGGCATGGTTCATATAGTCTGTACATAGATGCTTTGTTCTCATGTTACTGTGATATCTGTGAGGGAAAGGAGAGCAGTAAAATATTGGTCATCAGTGTTTTATGTGCAGAGTACATAAGGGCCACTGAAGTATGCAGTGGAATCTTTCGTGACTTCATTGTTATTCAGGAAGTACTGTCTGTGTCTTTAGAGATGAATGGTGATTAGATGTGGATTGGGAGGGATCACAGGTGGAAACTTATGAGGGTCCGGATGGATAAGGTTTGCAAATAAAATGGCATGTCATTCAAAAAAATCTGCGTACTGCTGTAGTGAAAGCACATTTTGTTGTGTTCTGTTTCAAAAATGTAACCAGATTTTTATTTTAATGAATAGTAATAACATACTTGAATATTTGCTAGAATAAGTTTTTGTTTTTTAGTCGCCGATGGCGCCGCTGGAACAGGCTTTGTCGAAGAAAATGCCGTGCAGCTGTGAAATCGGTCACTTTCTATTGGCTGGTTATTATCTTGGTCTTCCTCAACACATTAACTATTTCTTCTGAGCATTACAATCAGCCATTCTGGCTGACACAGATTCAAGGTACATTTTAAAGTGTTTTGGTTTTATTCATCTGACTAAAATGTGACTATCACTTAGCTGTTTTTATTTTAGAAATTGTATGAATGTTAATGACATGAAGTAATTAATAAGCATAGATGACCTATTGAATTTTTGACTGTAATGGTAAGGATAAGCATTGTTGCTGTGACTCAGGATTTGGAAAAAGTACCACCTAGTATTGTCATTTCTTTCATACTTTCATAGTTCACATTAAACATGCTGACTCCTAACAGCTCTGTTGACTAGAATAATCAAGCCCTAACTACAGCCCAGGTGACCTGGATTCTGTTTGTGGCTTAAATGTCTGTTAGAGTTGGCATGGGAGAATTGGTATGCCTAACACCGGAGAAAGTGAATTTGCACTGTTCAATGCCATAGTCCCTCAGTGGAGGACCAATGGTCCAAAGGATGGCCCAATTTGGTCCTTTTGTCTATCAAACTGCTTTGTGGTAGACTTTATTAGATGTGCATGAGAGCATACATTTGCACAAAATAAGGCATGGCGGTCCCTGCTGTGATGCAGGCAACCTCTACCCCATCATTACAGGGAAGTCATGGCTGCTTGAATGACTGTCTTTCCTAGTTTCTGTCACATCTGTGTAGGAAATAATGCAGTATGGAAGAATTAATGGGCTCATATCTGTTGTGGACAGTCTTAATGGCTGACAGACCAAAAGGAAAAATGCTAAACATTATGCATGCCTTGTTTTAGGGACCATTGTTTCTAATGAATCATTTGCTTTATGCATTAAATTTATCATTTTAATGTTTATAAAAACTGTACATTCATCTTATTCATGCAAATAAAAGAGTAAGTGACATTTTGTAAAAGCACTTCTCATACACATTTCAGAATAGTGTAACTTCTGTAGTCAGTGCTCATTTGTTGATTTTTCCAAAACAGCCTGTAAATTGACAGTTATTTAATGTTAAAAAATGTATTTGGCCTTTAGTGTATTATGTGGTTCACACAATACTGTGAAGTCTTTCGGTGTTTTGCATATTTTCTGGTTCTTGTCTTGTCTAAAATTCAGGCCCACTGTAGTGTTTTATTGTCCTCCTGCTTGGTCATTATGTCTGGCAGTGATTAGCATAAGTTGTCCACTAGAATGTTGTCATCTTAAAATGTTTATATATATATATATATATATATATATATATATATATATATATATATATATATATTCACTTTATATCCTCGAAATACTAAAATGTCTAAATTCAGTATGTCAAGGCTAGAAAGTCAAAACCTAAGAAGAATGAAAACTCAGAAACGCGAAATTCAAAATCTCACATTCCGGAGATTTTGAATTAGCGCTTCTGCTAGCAACAAACACACCCACACACACACACACACACACACACACACACACACACACACACACACTGTGTACTACATAAAAGCAGGGGTGAAAACCCCCCTGCAACCCCCATGTGGGGGGCTGCACCCCCACAACCCTCCCTACTTAAACATTCTAACTCTGAGGTCGCACTTCATGCACAAACACATAAAACACTACCACACAAGCTACATTCTCCTCGCACACACATCACAGCAACAAAACACACTAACACACACCACAGCCCCTACCCAAAACCTTTAACACATCAACACTTACCTGAATCCATAACCACAGCGAAACACCAGAAGATCTAATTGAAAACCTCCAGTATGCAAGGTTTAGAATTTCGTGCTTTTGAGGTTTCGCTCTTTTCAGGATTCCACTTTATGGGCTCGAAATACTGAATTTCGATATTTCAGTATTTCGAGCTTCTAAAGTGAATACATACATGCATACACACACACATATATATAGATATACATATTACCATCACTTGCTTTTACTAAATAACTTCTCCATCCATAATCAGTGTTTCATCCCCCCATCTTTCTTATTGATTTCTTTGTTCAGTAGTGGGGTTAAGAGTTGAAAGCTGTGTGCTGCCATTAGTGGCTGATGCAGTTTTTTGCATTGGGCCAAACTGCCTCCCTTTATTGGTCAGTCTGCATACTGATGAAACAAGAGCTGAGGGCATGGGTGTGGTTAAGTTCTTTACTTCATCTGGCCTGGCTCCAGTGCTAAATTACTGCTTGGCAAGTTGAAGTGCTATCTTTTCAGTAGTCTGCTTTTGAACCAGAACCTGTTTCCCAGCAGGTGGCTCTGTGTTAACAAGGTCATGCCACAACCCTCCCTTCCCAGGTAAATGAGCCAGAGGTGACACTCATTATTATTCCTCCCATTTGCTTCAGCACTTGATTCACTTTGGAATATAAGTTACTTGATGAATAGGCCATACTTTTCCTCTTGTGCTATAGAACTAGTTTAGTATTTTTTTTTCTGCCGTTTTCCTTGGGACTTATAACTAATTTATGAGCATGGGCTATACTGAATCTTCTCTTTTTTAATGTGCTGTTTTGTAATACTAATCTTTAGGTACAGTCTAGTCTCTAAAATACAGTTTGTGAAATTAATGTAATTGACAAACATCAATCTTCCAGTTGCATAAAAGCTCATAGAGAACAGGTTACAGTGGTTCGGGCACATGGCAGAAAAACAGAAAATCTGGAGAAGAAGGTTTGGGACAGACAGGAAGAAGGCAAGATGAAATGAGGACATCCAGCAAAGAGGTGGATGGGTTGCGTGACAGAAGACCTGTGACAGTCAAGCATGAGTGTTGAAGAAGGCAGGAGAGTGGAGTTGAATTGAGAGAGATGGAGACAGTTGACATGACACCCCAACCCCATGTAGAAAAATGGGTAAAAACGGGGTTGATGATGAATAGGATTGACAGTTATCATTGATATGGTTTAAATTATTCAAATGCTTAGGTTTTTTACATACCTTGACAGGAATGGACTCCATTCCTAAGTCAAGGTACAGTTAGAGCTCCTGAAATCAGTATTGCTTGTCTTTGATGTTAATTGAGAGTGTTTCTCTCAGCACCCACAATGTGCCCAGAATTGTTTCCTCCTGCAGTTCATATAGAGTTACATGTACTAGTAGCATATTTACATATGATTGTAAGTTCTTTATTAATCCTGTTGCTCCTGCTACTACTGGAACAGTTTGGGCATCTTTCTTCCACTTTCCTCTCATTTCTACTTGCAAATTCTGGTATTTTAAGTGTTTGTGTCTTTCAGTATGTAAGACACTATAATCACAAGTCATAACAATTTCAGTTATATGCTTCATTTTTCTTGGAATGCTCTTTCTAGTTTTCTTGCATCTATTTTTTGAACTGTCTATAGGAGACAGGGAATAGGGAGAGTGTTCTAAGGTGGCCCAATAATTCATATGTTGGGCTGTCTGGGTTCTTGCCGGCATTTGAATTGAAGCATGTTCCTTTACAGGTGCATACCAAGGAGAGCATTGTACTTAATGATTGATCTAAAAAAGGCTGAGTACAGAGGCACAATAATATCCGTGCATCTGAATGCAGTGCCCTTTCTTACAAGTTGTCCTATATAAAATGACTTCCTAACTGTGGTGGACACTTGTTGGTCAAAGGCCAGATCACTATTCACATAAGTCCTGAGATCCCTAACTACCATTTGTACCTTAAGAAGTGTGCTGTCACTGCTGCAGTTTGCAGAGTTGGATGATGTATCCAGCAAGAAGATTGCTCACTTTTTTACTTTAGTTTAAGGCAGGATTCTTACACTAAGTGTTCCTTTGTGTGAGACCTTTCTGGAAGATGTTTAAGTCTTCAGGGGATTCTGTGTTTGCCCAAGCTTACAGTCATCCACAAACGTGATCAGCCACAGCCTATTGTATTGACCTGGTCATCTGAGAAGTAAATGCCAAACAAGAGCAGTCCTAGTACTGATTCCTGGGATCTACACTCATGACTGGCCTTTTAGTGGAGGTGGAGTCACCTATTCTTATCTCTTGCATCCTCTCTAAAAGCTAGTTGGCTACTCCAGTGTCATAGCTAGGGAGGGGGGGACAGGGGAATTGCCCCAGGGATACCTTTTGCAGGGCACATTTTGCCTATGTTAGATTAAAATATATATATATATATATATATATATATATATATATATATATATATATATATATATATATTTCATCACATTTTTCCCCTTTAAGAGAAACAACAGTGCATATATCCTAAATGGATATTTGAGATGCTCCTGTTTGCCTCCAACCCTGCTTATGTCATCTTGCATGGGCCCCACTCCAGAATGACTTATGACTGGCTGCAGAGGTAGAGGGGGTGATGCTGTTGTACAATAAAACCATTCTCTCTCTGGGATATATATTTGGTACCCACAGCAAGCAGTTCCTGTTGTCAAAAAAACAATATCTGTTAGCTCACTGTGGGTGCATTTATTTATAAAAAAAATTTCAAGACACGATAAAGTTGACTGAATTCATTGACAGGGTTGAACTGATAAATCTATCTGTCAACTGGAACTGCTGGGGATCAGACAGCAGCAGCAGCAGCAGCAGCAGAGACTGAGTGAGAGGAAAGAAAAAACAAACAAGGTGAGTAGTAGGGTAATTTACTATGCTGCTCATGCATGTAATGTGCAGAGTTGGCAAAGTATAGAAGGGATTGTTGGAGGGAACTTTCATTTTGCTGTAATTTTGAGTGCTTGTGTTTTGCGTATACATGTACAAAGTCGAGTTGAACTATAGAAGAGGTTGTTGGGTGGACATGCTTCATTTTGGTGCTTGTGTATACATACATGGATGGACAGACTACTAAAGGAGGTTGTTGGGTGACTGCTTCATTTTGAATCTTGGGCATACATACATGGATGGACAGACTACTGAAGGGATCCTTGGGGGGAAATAATTCCAAGACCACATTGAAAACATAAAGTCCAAAAGAAGTAAGAAAATGCAAATTCAGCACCAGCGCCTTCACTTTATTCATTTACAATGATCTGGTACCTCGTCAGTTGCCGAGGTACCAGATCATTGTAACTGAATAAAGTGAAGGTGCTGGTGCTGAATTTGCGTTTTTTTATTTAATCCTTGGGGAAATTTTTAATTTTGCTGCTTGTGGATACATACATGGACAGGGGTCTTTGGTGGATATTTCATTTTAGTGCATGTGCATACATACATGGATGGACAGACTACTGAAGATCTCATTGGGGGGATGTTTCATTTTGGTGCCTTTGCATGCATACATGGACAGACTCCAGTAAAAGGACCTTGAGGGGGATATTTAATTGTGGTGCTTGTGCATGCATATGTGGATGGACATACTACTTAAGGGGTCTTTAGGGGGTCCATTTTTGTACTTGTGCATACTTACATGTGCGGACAGTCTACTGAAGGGGTCATGGGGGGGTGTTTCATTTTGGTGCTTGTGTATACATACATGGACAGACTACTGAAGGGGTCGTGGGGGAGGGTTGTTTCATTCTGATGTCACTTGGTGCTTGTGTGCATACGTGGGCAGACTACTGAAGGGGTAGTTGGGGTAAATGTTTCATTTTGATGTCATTTGGCGCTTGTGTGCATACACGGACAGACTACTGCAGTGGTCCTTGGGGCAGTTTCATTTTGCTGCTTGTGTGTACATGAACTAACTACTGAAGGAATCCTTGGGGGAAATGATTCATTTTGATGTCATTTGGAGCTAGTGCATGCATGGGGAAACTACTGAAGGGGTCGTTGGGGGAATCATTTATTTTAATTTTCACCTGAGCATTATCTTATATTTTAGCTTGAATAGTAACTGCTAAATGGTACACAACACCCTGGAACTTACGATTGTGTCCAGTAATGTTAAAACATTATGCAGCAAAACTATGATGTGATTTAGTCATGCTTAGTTTTAAAATCTGTGTGGTTTCTTTAAAATTACTAAAGCTGTGCTGTGTTTATTTATGCGTCAGATGTGTTAAACTTTCAGTAAAACTTACTATTCAGACATGTTTTTGAGCCTCTTAGTCTCTTATGTTTCTGTCAAGGCATTTTCTTTACCCCTATTCAAAAAAAAAAAAAATCCAGAGACTCCAATTTATGAATTATGGGAACTCGTCTAGGCTACCTAGCGGGTGACATACAGGTTTATTTTATATTTTTTTTGTAATTTTTTTTACTATTCCTGAGTGGGGAATAGTGTTAATGCCCCTGTCCATGGCATTTATTACCTTCTCAAAGAAGTTCACCAAGTTCAGCAGGCATGAACTCTCCTTGATGAACCCAAACTGACTAGGGTCAAATGTTTACAGATTTATTATGCTTTGCATACAACATTCATGACATTTCTTTCCATGACTTTACAGATTAGACTGGTCAGACTAATAGGACAAGCATTGGCACCTATCCGTTTTTTCCCAGACTGTCCAGAAATCAGACTGATTCTCTGGTAGTTCAGAAAACATTGTACAAACTTCGTTATTCTCTTTCAAAAAAGAAACAAACTATTGGAGTTAGTTAAATTGGCAGATTTACTATGCTTTTTAACAGAAAAGTGTAGTAAATGGGCAGAAAAAAAAAAAGCATGGCTAATAAAAAAAGAGGGTGTTCCTCCACACAGGACATGGCAATGATGGCACAAAATGGGCAGGAAGAGGGGTGAGTGGAGGTGCGAGGGGTTTGGCCTTGTCCAGGTTTTGACCACAGCAAATGGTGGTAACCCTAAATGAGACTGTAGTTACCCAGGTCAGTAGAAGAGACACCTTTGCACAGTGGAATGACAGCTGTCATTTTCCAGTCCATGGGCACAAACCCAGTTTCAAGGCTGAGATTAAGTAGCTTTGTTGTGGAGAGGAGGGCGGCGAAGTTCTTTTTCATGCCATTTAGGAGGCAGCTTAATTTGCTATCAGGCCCATGAATGTGGTGATGTTCAGCAAACACACTACTTTACTGGTATATGGATAAAAGTACCTTTTTACCTTTCCACTGGCAGTCTGTCAGTGCTCAGAACTCCTCCCATTGCTTGTTGGTGAGTGAGAAGAGACAGTCACCTTGTAGGACTAAGGGAGCATTTCACACTCACACACAGGACCCATTCAGTCATTTCTTGTGCCACAGTCATAGGTTCTTAGGCTTGTACTAGGCTAATGTCCACCAGAGCCTTTATAAGCCAAGCTGTGCAAACCAACCCAACTGTCCCAGAGTACATTTGTAGCCTATATAGTGGGGTATGTTAGTAAAGAGGTTGCTAAGGATGACGTGGGAGGGGGGTGTTAATTGGGCATTAATTTGCTTACGCTTGACCCCTGTCCATCAGAGATATGGGGGCTAGACCAGGGATGAAGGTGCGATTTTCCATCCTTGATTTTGTCTGAATAAGGTCATTGATGAAATCTGCTTCACATGGATGGGGAGCTTATTCTATAGTGCAGGGATCCTTTGAGGCATGTACATCGGTCTCTCCAGCATGTTCTGTTTATGTCACAGGCGAAATTCAGCTCCTTGGATCTAGTGTTTCTGCTGCTTTTTGTTTTGCAAATGTGCAAGAGATCCATTAGAACTGGATGTGAGGATGCCTTATATGCCAGGCATAGATCGCCTGTCAGTAACTTGGAGGAGACGGTGTACAAATCTGTCTAGAACATGGTAATCATACCCTGGATTCTCATGGTGAGAAACCTTTGAAGGTGTTTCAACTGTTACAAGTGCCTGGTTAGGTACAGGCTAAAGGGGCTATTGTACTCAATGATGAGTCTGATGTGCATATAGGTAATTCTTGCTCGGGGATAAGTTTTTATGTAGAAATGTTAATACCTTTAACCAGAAGTTAGATACCAGCTCTCTGTCTTTTACTTTATCCCATTCCATGTCCTCTACATTAGAGATCCTTACCATTTCTTTTAATTCTTCTGTTTAATTGGTATCTTTGTTATGTTCATCATGGTCTTCATAAATATTTCTCCAAAATGTATCCAGTTCTTCTTTTTGGTGGTGTTTCTAATCCTTTTGCTTTGTTTCCCAATTCTTTATAAAACCATTTTGAGTCATGTATGAATTACTTATTCTTAACACCTTTATTGAAGGGTTCCTGTTAGAATGAGGAAAATGCATTTTGTCGAATGCGTTTTCATCGACCTCTAAACAGCGAACAGGCAAAACAGCGAAGCGGCTGTTCAGCGACTTCTTTCCCTGGGAAAGAAGTCGCTTGGCCACTTCGTTACTTTGCCGTGTTCTGCACTGTAGTGTGGTCTCATAGATTCCCTTATCCGGTATAGCTCCTGAACGTAAATAAGCAACAGTTACTGACCTTAGGGTTAGGGTGCGGGTTAAGGTAAGTGCATATGTTTTAAACTGTTTACTTTTGTTTTTGCGTTAGATGTACGGTTGAGTTGAGTACATATGTGTTTTCAGCTGTTTACTTTTTGGGGGGGGTAGAATTAGGGTTAAGATAAGTATGTATGTGTTTGGAACTGTTTTATTTTTTTTTTTTGGTTGGAACAGTGATTTCTTTCCCTAGGAAATAAATCGTTGTTCTGAGGTGTCGACATTTTCAGCTTTCGCTGAAATAGGGTCGATTACACATCGTGCGCTGTTTTAAGTGTTCGATGTTGTAATATAGACCCTTTATTGAATTATCACTTGTGACATAGGTTAACTTACATTAATATAAAAGTAATCAAGCCATATTAACAAGTTCACATTTACAAACATTATACATTATATATATTATTGTATGTCATATAGTTAAAGCAATATTACATAAATTGTTCAATTCCTGCCTTCCTTTAGTCAGTCCTCCTCCAAAACATTTGCATTTCTTTCTGTGTAATTTACTCCTACCCTTTTCTAAAGCTCCCACTTCCTGTTTTTTTTGTCTCTGTTACAGTATTCATTACTTAAAGTATAGGTGGTTTAGATTTTTATTTCCATTTTCTAGTAATTGCTTTTTGGCAGCCACCAGAATTAAACTTAACGAAGCTTTACTATGTCTAGGCAATTCAGATCCTGAATCCCAGCTCAAAAAAAAATAAATAATAATTTCCTTATTTACACTCATTTGCTTGCCCAGTATTCCTGATAGAGTACTCTGTAGGGATTTTTTAAAGTTTGCCAACTCATTACACTCTGAGAACATATGCCCTCAGGTTCCCCTTTCTTCCCAATTACACCTCCAACATTTGCCATCTACCTGAGGAAAAGTTCTTTGGAGCTTGCTTAGGGTGTAAAAGTATCAATTCAAACACTTCCAGGTAAAATTCTAAATCTTCTAGATTTTGTTGCATGTTTGGAAGCCATACATACATCCTTTCATTGTTTCTTTGTGAATTGCATATCATATAACTAGTGCCAATATTTTCCAACCTCTTCTGATTGATTCCTATAGTTATCGTGCAGTATTTTATTTGCCCTACTAATTATCCCTTTTTTAACAGCAACGTCTGTTCTAGATTTAATTAAAAACTCAACCAGTGCAGGCCTTTTCATTTAGGATGCTCCTATCCCTTTCTCTTTACTCTGATATCAGTCCCTGATAAGGAGGGCAATCACTAGCCTGCACTCCAAATGTCCTCTTGGCCTGTTCCCATTTTATTACCTTTCCATCTCTAATTATTTGTTCCCAATACCTTGACTCCTTTGCCTTCGTCCAGTAAATTCAAGCCTCCTTCTTGCCTATTCTTCGTACTCCTAATTGCAGTCATCCTTGTTGGCAGAATCTCCTTTCTCCATTTCCAGGTTGGCTTAATTCTTGGCAGACTTTGTGCTGCTTTATGAATATAATATAGACTGTGACTGTTTTTATTTTCGGTAAGGATCTCCATCCAAAATCCCATTCTTTGCTTATTCCTTGAATTCAGCACAAGTAACAAAGGACACCCATGCCTGGTTCCTCTGTTCAGATAGGCTTATGAGAGAGGAACCCTCCCACTTTGATATTTCTCTTCGATCCTGCATAAAAAAATCCTTCTAATTAACCTTTTTATTACTATGTCAGAAAATGCAACGGCTTCCATTGCCTCCTTATAAAATCCCAGCTTATCGTTTTGAATGCTGTGTCTGCATCAAGACCCACAAGTAACACAGGTATTTTCTTTCATTCTCCTTTCCTCTGGATTGTCATTGTTCTATTAATGTTGACAAATGTTTGCCTTCCCTCCACAAAAAAATATTGGTCCATATCAATTTTGTCATCGCTTTTGCCATTCTTTTAGCCATTACAGATACAAACACTTTATAATCATGGTTTAAAATTGAAATGGTCCCATATGAAACTGAATCAGATAGGTTTTTACTGTCTTTAGGTTTTACAGCCACCACAGCTTTCTTCCAGGATGTCGGTGTCTCCCCCTACTTTTAAAATACTGTTAAATCTTTCCAAATCTTTATCACTTTCTTCCCTCCTACCATCCATCTATTCCTGGAGACTTTCCTGAAGATTGGTTATACATCACCATTTATAACTCATCTCCTCCTATCTTAACTGTTAGTTGTTGAGCCTTATCTTCTTCTAACCGTGGTATATTTAAAAGCCTTCCATAAATATTTCCATTTGTGTTTTTTTTTTATTTCACCACTTCTGTGCTTTATACAAATTTTCATAAAATTATAAAATTTCTGAAGTAGCTCTAATACTTCGTATAGGATCTTTGGTGATTTTTCTTATTATTCTGTTGTATTACTTGTGCCAAAAGTTTTTGTGCTCTGGAATTCTTATCAAAAAATGGTTGCTTAACAGCAGCCTTTCTAAACTCATGCATATTATCCAGGTGCTCCATTATTTTCTCTTTGGTACTCTGGAATTGTGCCTCTTCATGCTGTTATCCTTATTTTGTAATAATTTAACCTTTGTTAGACCCTTTAAATAATTCTTACTATTTCTTAACTGCATCTCCTTTTTTTTATTTCTACACTATTTTTAAACTCCACTTGTATTTTATCCCAATCACTATTTATAACTTGAGTACTTTCTATCTTCCCTAATAACTCACAGATAATTTCCACTACCCGTTTCATAAATTCCTCTCTTTTTACCAGGTAGGTGGGGGAAGTGCTAGTATCTCATCTTTACTTCATTACCCTGCATTTTTATCTTATTATTGGTGCATAATCTGAAAGAGTTATTGGATGTGTGTCAAAGTTTTCATTTAAATTCCCATGTTCCGGTGAAATATAATTTCTGTCTAGTCTAGCCCGGTTGTACCTTGGTGAATAATATGTAAATTTTATCAGAGTTTCTTCTACAGAATTCACGTCTTTCATACCAAATATGTTCATAAATTTCTTCAGAAATGTACCCTCTTTTGTCATATTTTCCCCTCCTGGCCCCATGATACATCTTCATTGTTGTTCCCCTATGAGTAATATTCCCTGCTGAAAGCTGATTATTTTCTTCCAGATTTTGTAAGTTCCATAATAGCAATTTTAGGTGGAGTGTAAATGCATGCCAGCAAAATCCTCATGCCTTGCCAGTAGCCCCTTGTACCATAAATCTGCCATTATTATCTTTTTTCTTCTTGTATCACTACTGGTGCTCCTCCAGCAATTAATATAAGTACTCGTCTTTTGCTTTGTCCCTGATATTCTGCAGAATATCCATCCTGAAATCCTTTGTGTCCAACTCACTTGCTCAGTTCTTTACAAGTTTATCTCCTGTAGCAATGCTATTTGCACTCTGATTTGTTGATATAATTGTTTTTTTTTCCCTTTTTCTCTGTACCTGTGAGACCATTCACTTTCCAAGATAATATGGAAAGTGACGCCATTATGATTAGAAGTCGTTATTCCCACGTACTTATGTATGGAAGCTTTCTTAAACATCTGTTTCCAGCTTTTGTGATTCATGCACCAATTACTGTTTGGCAGATTAATCTTTTATACAGTTTTTTTCTTATCAGTAATGGAACCTGTGTAGGTTTTACAAGACTTTTTGTTTTAATAAAAACCCTCAAGAGAAAAAAAAAAAGACACACCACACTCATAACCTGTTAACTTAATACAAACAAACTTAAGTGTGCACATCTTCAAATTATGAAGGTTAGCATTTGTGCCAAATAGACAGCTGCTGTCACATGCCCTAATTAACCTGAAATCAAAGTTATCAATACTAAGACACATGTTATTGTATGTGCTCCTACTCACAGTTTTCTGTCTCCTTTTTTTCAATCTTTATCATAGGTGCCAGAAGCTGTTGAAGACTGGGGGGGGGGGGGGTTAGAGGGGCACATAGTGATCTAAAAAGGGCAATTTTTTAAAACTATTTACTATCATATAATAGGTTCACTTGGAGGACATTGTAAGCTTAGCCAATTCCCTTTTGGTGCTTGAATTAATATTTCATGATTGGTCTTCCCTACCCCATGGCTAATAATTGTCTATTAGCCCTAGTGAGAATAACTGTGATCATAACCTAGATAATTTGAGGGGATCCATGTAAGGGATACAGCATTTAGGAACTGTCTGTATCCATTAGTGGCATGAGGTGCAATCCTGGAGTACATTTTCTGTTACCCATGCTTAGACCCAAGTTGCATTTGAATATGGAGAGGAATGAGCTTTGTTTTACTTGAATGGATACTCTGTTCTGGAACAGTGGTAGCTTCTGTGGTATATATCCATCTCTCCACAACATTCAGTTTAGATACCTGGACTGAGTATTTCTGATGCCATTTGTCTTGCTTTTGTTCAGTAGGTCCATCTGTATTAGGTCGGAGGATGCCTTGTATGCCAGGCACATCACTTCTAAGCACTCTGTAGGATACTGAGTGTAGTGATAAATCTTTGAGATCATCCATGCAAGACCTATTGTTTAGGACTTGTATCCTTTGAGTAAGGTATCTCTGTGAGTATTCCAATTGTTGCATGGGTCTGGACAGATACGTGCCAAAGTGAGCATTATACAAAATGATTGACCTAATGAGGGCTTTGTAAGGTGGGGCAATAACATCTCTAGATCTAGTCGCAATCAATTTGTTTATAAGCTGTACATTACAGAAAGACTTTATGACTCTGGGCACATTTTGGTTAAAAGTTAGGTCACTCTGCACACAAGATCACAAATGCCAAACAACTGGGTCAGTTCTCATGGGCCATTGTCAATTTGGCAGTTCCCTGGAGTAGATGACTTCCCAAAGGATACGATAATGTATTTTTTGGAGTTTAGTTTCAGTTCATGATTCTGGCACCAGTTATTGTTTGGGACAAACCTTCCTGCATGATGATTAAGTCAATTGGAGATTCACTCACTGCTCCTAGCTTGCAGTCATCTCAAACTTAGCCAAAACCCTTGGGCATTTCCTTTTACTAGTTTTATTTACCTTCATCCATTGCTTTGGTGATGAGTAAAGCTTAACATTTGCCCATGATTTTGAGCCTTTCACACTTTCACCCGATTCTTACCCTAAGAGGTTGAGAGATCAGAGCATGAAAACCCACATTCATTTTGCATCTGGCCAGTGGAGGACTAAGCTTACCTCTGGACTATTTCATACCATAGGCTCCTTACATATTTTTAGAGCCATGCATACAAGTATGCATTCTTTGATTCACCTTCCTGATTGTATTAAATTATATTCCTTGTATAATACAGCACCACTTGTTAGAATGTGCTTTAAATTTGTAGTTTTGAACAGTCTTCTAGTAAGCAGTGAAACAAAATATGAACCATAATGACAAAACTACCTATTTCAGAAAATTTCAACCGTAAAAGGCCACTGAAACTTCTGTCATTACAATCCACCATTATCAGTAAATATGCAAAATCTCTGTAGAACTGAGTCATATAAGTAATTCCACATTGAAGGGATCTGTAACTAATGAAGTGGCATATCTAACTGGGGCATTTTACACATATACACACACACACACACACACACACACACACACACACACACACACACGTGTGCACCTTGACTCTGGCAGCATTACAGGAGTCAGCAGAGGAGGAGAGCTCCATTGCTAAATCCTTGAAGTGATTCTGGGGATCATGTTTACTCTCAAACAGAAAAATTATTAGCAGCAGCGATTGCACCCAGATCAGAAAATGCTGGACTTGCACACACTACTGCTGCCAAGTCCCAATGATCAGATTTATTAACTTTGAAATGAAACATAGGTAGGCCATGCTGTGTGTGTACTTCTCAATAAGCCAGCCATTCTCCTCTCTAGTCCCTCCTGTTCCTTCTCAAAGCCTTGACACACGGTTTTAAAGTGTCATTATGTAAACAAACTTGTTGCTTGCTTGGTTCAGTCTGGATGCCTGACCATTTGGGATTTCGGGATCAGCATGTACTTCTTACACATGCTCAGTCATCACAGCTAAAAAGGGGTCTGAGTTAGTAGGATGCCTGCAAACTTTCCCTGTATCGGTACCAGATAAGTGAGGGGTACTTGTCAAGTGTAACATACAAAGAAAGGCACAGACCCACAGCAACCCATGAAATAATTTTGGCTTTTGCAGATCAGGTACTACTTGTAAAAGGGTTTGAACTCCCATCTTTAAAGACTGCATGACTATGATGTTACTTTACTTAGTTTTAAGTCAATGAAACTGCAAATGTCCCAGATGTTTGTATTGGAAATGTTTACAGAATGGGACAGCCATCAAGGAATTTGCAGAAGCTTGCTCTGAATTGGATTTTGCAGGGTATAAATATGTGGCAAAATGGCCCTAAATAGTTTTTGTCCAGTATTTCTTCGTGTAGCTGCAAACTATGTGCAATGGTTTGGAAACCCAGAAGATAAACTCTGCTTTGGTTGATGAACATTTTCTGTAAAGCTCTCCAAAGTAATGTTGGGTGCAAAATACAAAGTCGCTCGCATAACTGCAGAGTTGGTACACAGATTTCAATGTCATTGTCATCTTAACCAATGGATATACTGATTCAGGATTAGATGTACCTTGTATGCACATTTCACTGTCCTCTGTTGTATATAACCCAAATGACAAGCAAGAAAGAGAACACACACACACACACACACACACACACACACACACACACACACACACACACACACACACACACAGCAAAAAAGAGAACACGAACACATACACATCATAAGGAAGCATGACAAACACTGGATATGGTAGGAGAACAGCTAAGCTAAAGCTAGTTAAGTTACTTCTACAGTGGCAATGTGTACCGAAACACAAATACTACTTCCGCAGCAGCAATGTGTACCGACTCACAAATACTAAACCTAACTATGATAAGAAAACATCATCCCCTTACCGATCAGCAATTGGAAACAATACCGGTCAGCATATCAAAAGAAAATATCATCTCCTTACCGATAAGGAACAGCTACGCTAGTTAGTTACTTCTGCCCACACTTGTATTTAAATCCATGTTAGAGTGCATTGCACACATAGTAATCTGCATTTTAGGTCCTCCTTAAAGAAAAACTCCATTTTTCTGGTATGCCAAGAGACGGGTCTTCTTTCAGCTGTAAAAGTGTTGGGGGGGCCCTCCCCCGAGCTCTATGGTTCTGGCACCCATGATCTTTATTTCCCCCAAAAGTGAAAACAACTTGAATGCTTTCAGAAATTATTAACTTTTAACCTTGAAGAAGCCAGTGTTGTCTTTTATTGCTGTTATTATCAGCATGTCTCCATGGAAATGTGAGAGAGAAAAAAAAGAAAAATGCACTCCTCTACTGCAGCCTGAAAGACAAACTGAGACACATTTATTGCTAAAGGAATACTTTTCATTATATTCAGTGTTCTCATATTCACCTGTTTCCACTTAACATTTGTTATCAAATCAAGCCAGGCATTCACCTATGCAACAGTAAGAAAAAATATCAGCTTTACATATATTATGTGTGCATTTTTGCACCCTGTCCCCCACGTCTATAACTCAAGATATCAGCCTGTTAACTTATGCTTTTCTTCTCTTTTTACATTGTAATGCATTTATTTCTTAATACCAAAAAAATGAAAGGAGAAGACGAGAAAGTCATCTGTTTACTTCAGAAACTTTATCACATACACATACAAAAACAACTAAAAATACTTTACTGTAAAATATACAAGTCGTACTCTGAAAAGTTTCATAGAAATATGGTTAATATCAGATTACTTACTGTTATAGTTTATCTTCTTCTTTCCCTCTCATGAGAGTCCTTCCAAGCATTGGAGGACCACTATGGGCAACTGATGAAAAAACATGTATATTTTTTATCTTGTCATGAATTACCACATCTCCCAAAGCTGCCTGCAGCAAATTTAGTACGTATTTCTAATTTTATATATTTTTTATCCTTAGCCGCAGTGGTACAGTGGTAGCATTGTTGCCTCACAGCAATAGGTTCTCCTGTTCGATTCTCGGCTGGAGTACCTTCTGTGTGGAGTCTGCATGTCCTCCCCGTGGTCAAGTGGCCTCCGAAAGACATGCGTAAATGGGTGTGCCTTCACTGAAGGTTGGGCATCAAGCTGGCAACTCGGCACCATAAAAATCGACTGCCAATCATTAGTGGACCGGAGTTCCTCTGTGGCAAGCCCTAACTAGGAAAAGCTGAAAAGACAAACAAAACAAATCTTCTCTCATGGGAGCAGACATCCTTATTCCTTTGAAAAGCTAAATCTGTCCCATAATGCACAGATTGTGAGAGTAAGTAGCCCTACTATTTGTTGTCAGACAAGACTTCCAACCACTTAGAATGGAACACCTGAAAAAAATGCCAAGTTTGAGAATCTGCAGATCATGTGTCATTGACTAGTCTGCTTTCAGTTTTACAGATGTTGTTCCTACTGAAGTACTACACATTCTCTGAAACTGTTCCCCCATATGTCTCTTCACTTCCGAATAGTAGTTCCTAGGAATTATTTCTTAAAAAATAAAACACACACACACACACACACACAATCAATCCAGAGTTGACTCCAGTCTATCCGTTTCTTAAAATTCATAGTAGAATTGCATTTTGGCTGCTCACATGCTTATCTTTGCATAGTTATTCTGTTATAGCATAACCTGAACTATGGTATTTAATGCCAAGCTTTACATAATTAAAACAGTTCTTGGTTTCTTCTTAGCAATGACATCCCAAGCCTCTGATTTGACCCAGTACTTTCTGTTATTATAGATTTATGTAGTTTGTTTTGGTTGTATACTTGTAGCATGTCTGTCATCCTTTCAGCAACAGACTCCTGGAGAAATCTTCCAGATCAGGTACTTTTGAAAATAGCAATACTACTGATTAGGTAAAATCACAAAATAAGAGTACATGAATTAGCATTTATTTTCTGGAGAAAAAAGAAGTCTTTAATAGCAATGAATGTCATTATTTCTTCATGTTAATCTAACACCTTTTTCAAAAAGTATTATGAATTGTAGTATGCTAGAGCAAAAATATAAGCCAAAATTTGTGACACTTGTGGGATACGCTGATGAGCAATCTGACAGTCCTTCTCATCTGTTCTCCATTGTAACTACCCCAATCAGACAGGCTTGTACATACATCATGACACACATGTATTTAAATTGTACCAACAGCTGTAGCAGTGATACCATACACCAAACAGGACACTCAGGCAATGTACTGACAAACATAGGGCAATGTATATGTATCAGGCAAGCAATAGCAATTATACTGAGCACAATTTTACTCTTACTCTGTCCATTTCACAATTCATAACATTCACACCACACTTACACAGGTACACCTCCACTCCCCATAAACTCACAGCCACCCAGACCCACACATAATACACATCAGATTAGAGGCTTTTCCCACCTCTCTGCAAAACACTGCTGTAATGGCTTTGGCAAACAAAAATAATTGATAGACATCAGCTCAGGACTCCCATCCGCACTAATTGGAGCCAGTCCACTGCACTTACATAAGTGTCCCTCTCAGCAGGGCAGAAAGCAGATGTCAGTACAGATTTGCTCCATAGTTCTTTTACACCGCACACAAACACACACAAACACACACACACACACACACACACACACACACACAAAACACAGTGATACATGGTTAATGTGGGCAAATCTGTTTGTTCAGTATCACTATCTCTAGCCCTCTTTAATAGGAACCTGGACGACTGGATAGAAAACGGAAAATACACCCCTGGGATCCCACCTGTGTCCCTGCTGGACAGGGGAAACAAGTGCTCACTTTGTTGGAACATGAGCGGAATTCTTGGCTAGGCTTATAAGGGGCTCCAGGCCAATAGCCCAGTATCATCCTATGAACCTAACATTAATAGAACTTGTTGGTGGGATAGATTTGTGTCTCAAACACTCCCTCATCAATAGACTCCCTCTCCATGTCAAGCAGAGTACTTTTCTAGTGACTACCTGCTGCCGGTCATCTTGTCAGCACTTGTCAGTCTGCAGCTGCAAATCTTGCTGTCCATTTTGCTTTGACTAGCAGATACACAAACAGAAAGGCGAAACAAAGTAATTTTAAAAGCTACTCCTGTTTTGTACAATTGTCTCTGTTATTGTTGACTTGATATAGAATTCTTAAATAAAAGAAGTTGAGAGGTATGAATACCCGAGGATAGTAAATGTTAGTAAATGTTATGCTTTAATTGCTGCAGTGTGGATGGTCACTGTACTGGAGACATTATTTTGCTAATTAGCTGCTTGCACTCAAAATTATAATGAAAGTGTTTTCAATGACTGCATTTGTGTTACGTTTTGCATCAGTGACATGAAATAGTGAGGGGTCATTTATCTGTTGTAAAATAACCCATGTACTTCTTCAGTCTTACATCTTACACTGGGAATTAAAAATTGTTCCACTAGTAATGTTCCCGCTAGATAGTGCAGCCCTGCTGTTATTAATCTGTTATGCCTTTTATAATAGTTTTTGACAGTTAATATGTGCATGTGTGCATATGTGTGTATGTGTTTGCTTGTGAGCTTGCTTGTGTGCGTGAAAACAAGAAAACAGCAGTTGATTTGGGCACAGTAGCCATGCAACCAAGAGTGTAGGCAGGATATTCAGATTTGTATTCACAGCTCCCAGAGTGGAGGTCAACTCATTCCACACACACACACACACACACACACACACACACACCACATGTATACCAGGAAAATAGAAATACCAAGGCATTATCAAGACAGATAGTCCCAAGTGCCAGTAAGTACCAGAGATCCACAAGGCAACACTGAACATCCATAAGCACACATAATATTCTCCTACTTTTCAGCACACTCATCTACTAAGACAATTCAGTATTACTACATATTACTTACCGAATTTGTCATATAAACCTTGTTAACCATAATTACCAGTGACATCAAAACTGTATCCAATGCTCAGTGTTGTATGTTATTTAATATAGGAGTAGTAGCGGAGCGAAACTAATTATTTTACTTTGGTTCAGTGCAAATGGTAAATATAAATACGCAGTAAACAATTTTATTTACAGTCATTCATAACTGACATTAAATGGATTACTTTAAAATGCACTCTGTGAACACTTGAACTCATTGTCATATTTCCAACAGTTCCTCAGCAAACATACAGGCAGTTGGAATACTGTTACTACCAATGGAAAAACTAAACCCAGTTTTGTCAGCAGTAGCAGGGCATGTAATTGCAGATGAGCTGTTTGTTGCTCTGGTTTTGCTTCACTGTCAATAGTAATAACCTAAACATTCACACTGAACAGCAAACTACTCTTACCTTTTACATTCTCCCATCAATTGACAATACTAAACTGGGCTTTCATAACAGATTATGAAGATACATAAACACCCAAACTCTAAACTTAAACTTCATGCAACTATGTCACATATCTATAAACTTATCTAGACATCTCAGACAAACATTCAGAATGTTTACCAAATTAAGAATGCAACTTAAAAAGCACTTCTTCATCCATGCCAAATTATTATGTTGCTCTTATATACTTAGAAAGTTACTGTAATAGTTGGGTTTGTAATAGAATGCATTTTCTGAAACATACGACATCTGAAACTCAAATGTACCACATTTAGTGACTGCAGACCACAACAGATTTGCCAGAAAAAACACAGACTTTAAGAAAAACATAAATATTATTTATCTAACCTAACCCCTTATCTGAAACAAAAAGTCTCTTGTCTCTCTCTCCGTGGTGATTTCGCAAAACACGTCCCTGTTTTTCTTTTTACTTAAATACTCTTAAATACTTGCCATTGCTAAGTAACAGTTTTTGTAACAACTTGCAAAAAATTAAGTATTTGCATCACTTACCTTAATGTATCTCCTATATCCCGTTTCAAGAAGTGAACAAAATGAACCCTTGTCAGTAAGGTTAACCTGCTGCAGTTCACTCTTTTTGCCTGGATTGAATAACTGACTGAATGCACTCTTTCCGTCAAAGGGGAAAAACCTTTTTAAACAAGTATTAATTGACAGAAATTCACAATGCAAGCAAGATTGCCTGCAGTTACCCAGCAGAGGAATTCATGACAGGAGTTAGAAAGACAAGAAACTGATTGAAAGTGATAATTAACAAAAAAAAGTCTTATGAGCAAATCAGGACCACCAGTGATGCTGAAGTATATTTAAGTCTTCATGTAACAGTGCTGCCATTACAACTCCCCAACTGCAATATTACAATTGTTGACATCACTGACACACCCCCTTCACTCACCACAAAACCAGGTAAAGGATAAAAGAAAAGCAGCATCAAAGAACCATGCGGTCAACTGAATTTCACACCTTTTGCCCTACCTTCCAGGAGGTGCTAATTGGGCAATTATCACCCATTAGCTAAAAAATGATATGCATGCAATAGCCTGATGAATTGCAAATTACTGTGCAGACTCAATCACGTTATTTGCATGTGCTATTTTATTTTATTTAATATATTTTCATTTTCTTCTATTGGGTCCTAGTGCCCACCAGATTCTATAACCACTTCAGAAAAACTGTACTGAAATGCTTACAGTGTGTATGCCTCCTGATGCCCTTGCATGCAACACTGTTTTATAGTGAGCTGGCCACTACGCCTTGTTCATGTGACATTCTGGATCAGTGTGTGTGTATCTGTGTGCTAATTATTGAGTATATGGAGTAATAGAACTGAGAAGAAAGCTGGACTGACACTGGCTTGAAGCTTTAGTGCGAATAGTGGTATAAGTGCAATGGACTTGTTACATCTGTAGGGTGCCTAAAGTTGACATATGCCAATATTTTTTGCACCTCTTAGCCATTACAGCACTGTTATTCAACATGTGTCTACTAGTCAAAGTATAATGGACAGCAAGATATGAAACTGTGGACTGACAAGTGCTGACAAGGTGATGGGTAGCAGGTGTCACAAGACTAGGTTTGGAGACAGTTGTAGTGACATCAAACAGATTTGCCCACATTAACCATGTGTCATTGTTTTATGTGTGTGTGTGTGGTGTAAAATAACAATATGCAATTTTCCCTTATACTCAACAGTCCACTTTGCCATCTCTATGCATCTTGCCCGGCCTGTCAGTTTTTGTGGACTACTACTTCCTTTTACCACAACCCCCAGAGCATAGCCTAAACTTTTGGTTCTAATTTTTCCATGTCTTGAGTTTCCGCACTGCATGCTTTTTTCAGTCCTGGCACCAGTGCACTCACTAAGAGTGGGCATTTTATAACCTGTGATCTGTGCACTCTGTTTTTATTTTTTGCTCTTTCTTTATAATATGTAAGATGCAGTCTATGTGTCAGTATGTCTTTATGAGATTTTTAATAATGGGGAGCTCTATGTGAAAATACTCAGCAATACTTGAGGATTAATTCAGTTCAAGAAGTACTACTTTCCTTATTCCTAAGTAATTTTATTCAGTCTGAGGAAGTCTTGATGACGAAAGCGCTTACTGAATAAGCTGCTGTGCATCTGGAAATAAAGCTGCTTGATTTTATTATTTAGTTGTTGAATTCGTTGTGTGCTGGTTTTCTCCTTTTGCTCATAAAATACTTACTAATACTTGAGGATTAATTCAGTTCAAGAAATACTACTTTCCTTTTCTTGCTGATTTCTTCTGTCCATTCGGATACCTGAAACAGGGAACATCTGTCCCTATAGATCACCTATACAGATCTCTAAAACAACGTTAAAAGAAGGAAGGCATTTTCAGTTTGGTCTGCTAAGGAAAATTGGGGAACTATATACAGGCTGTCTAGAATCTTTTCAGCTGCCAACAGATAGGTAAGAATTTTTTGTTCTTTGATCAGCACTGTGAACTGTCCACTTCAATTGTCACCTTCAGACAAATTTCCTAGTTATTGATCTGTACACAGATCTAGTTTTAAAGAGGCAATATCCCCTAGAAGATGAAATATTAAGTCACTTTGTTGACTTTATATATGTTTTGTACAGTGGCATGATTTTATCTGCTACATAATGGATACGTTTCTCTAAATACTAGGTGATGCAACACACTGAACAAACTAAAAATTATTCTGGGACATTTTGATGACAAATTTAAATTCACCCCTTAGTCATGTAGCATGGCACTCCTCGATCAGGGAACCACATACAGTTATTCTTAGGCTTAACTGGATAGCCTTCTTAATGGTATGCTGAGTCATATACTGTTAAGACTGTAAGTCATGTAGTAGCATTGTTTATGCTAGATTTTGAGTTAAAAACAACAAACTTTTCATCCCACTTGGTTTATGTGGCAAGCCAATAAATTTGACATGCTTTTGCCCATAGTTAAGTAACCTCTGTGTCAGTGAGGGAAGCCTCACACTGCATGGTCCTAGTGAGACCCTCTGGACAGTATAAATGTTTTTAGCATAGTTTATGTTGTTATATATTTATTTTTTTATTTGTTAATTCGGTAAATGAGCTGGTTCTAGGCTTGCACCTATCTGGTATTTTTTCTGACTATCTGCAAATCCAAATGATCCTCTGGTAGCTCTTAAGGTTCTGTAGAAGGTCCAGTAGTCTATTTATCAGTATGAACATAATGCCAGAGTATGTAAAAAAATGGGAGTCAGTCTGATTTTTTTCCACAAAAAAAAAAAAATCATTTAAGTGTTGCAGTGGAGTCAGAGATGACCTGAAATTAGAAAAAAATAAAGTACCACAGTGCAAATAAGTCTGACATTATTTAAAAAAAAATCCAAATCCACTGTGTCTTTCCTTCAAACCGACACTAAATTTATTACACACAAAGTGAGAGCTTTCATCTGTTCACATTCAGACTTCTTCAGACTCTAACTGCAAGATAAAACTCCACTTATAAAATGGTAAAAAAATCATGACGTCATCTGAAACGCATCCACTCAAGTTCCTTCTTTAAAATTAGTTCTTTCAGTCGATCTTAATCCACAGAACATAGCCAGTCTTGTCCTTTCTTTAAAATAATTCCTTGTACTTTGTTTTAAATCTGTGTTTATTTAAAAGGCATTTAAAATTAATATGGTCACTCAAGCCTGTAGAATTTGTGGCATATAGTGTTATTTTCCACTCACATTCCTTGGTGTCTAACATGTTCTTAGCATCCCTGCCCCTAATATCGAATTCTATAGTGTTTAACACATAAAAGAAATTGCCTTTTGTTGTATTTGTTGAATATAAGTTGAAACCTGTTGTAAAATACAGAAAATCTTTCGTAGTAGATTCTGTTGACTGTATTAGTAAGTTTAAGAAGATTACGGTAACAAGTACAGATTACTTGGTAACAGTTGATATTTAGTCTGTATAGTCATTCCCATTGACACTGGTCTTGTTTGTTTTAAAGAATATTTGCTTGAAAACTGCACATTTAGTGATAGAGAAGTTAACTTTATCACTTCATGTTTGGAGGTAGTCTTGAAAAAAACTGTTTCATTTTAATAAGAACTTTTTTACCAGCAAAGTCAAGGGGAGGTCACTGGGGCTATGACCCCCAGTTTTGCTAATACTGTGTTTATGACAGTGTTTTTTCCCTTCGCTTTGAAAAAGTATGTGCACATTCTTGAGGATACACTTTTTATTTGGAGTGGTGACAATAATTTACAAGTAAGGAATATTTGAACAAAACAACCAAATTCCTGAATTTTACTTTCACTACAAACAGTTGCAGTATAATACTGTTTGATATTAAGCTTGAGAGATATTTGTCAAATGACAAGTTATTTACCACAGTTGCAAGAAAAGCTGATTCCGGTAATAGCTTCTTACATTGCGGTAGAATGCACCCCACCTATCAAAAACACAATATTGTGAGAGGTTAGATGGTGAGGATTAGTAGACAAATTATTCTGATTTTGAAAGAGAAATGGTCAGTCTAAAAAGAATGTTTAAAGAAGGGCATACCTTGAAATGTCATTGAGAAGAAAAAAGAAGAAAACTTCAGTATAAACCATTGACCGACAAAGATGAAGAAAATTCTAATGTCTTTTTGATCAGTGTTACTTATGCAAACAAGTGTACTCTAGGTTTTTTTTCCAATAATCATCTTTATTAAATTATCATGTGTGACCCAGGCAATCTTACATTTATATAAATGAAGAACAAGCAACATTGACACCACTTTAGTTGCAAACATTACCCCTCAATTTTAATCTATCCAGTCATTGTCAGTTAAACATTATATGGCTCATTCAAATCTTGCCTCTTAAACCTTGTTTCTTCTCTACATATATTCATCCCACAATTCCCATTTTTTCTATGTAGTTTGCTCCGTCCCTTTTCTAAAAACCCCAATTCTAGTTGTTTTATCTCTGTTACTGTATTCACTAATTCTAATAAAGTTGATCTAGGCTTTGATTTCCATTTTCTAGTAATTGGATTTTTGGCAGCCACTGTAATTAGACTCAGCAAGGCTTTACTATGTCTAAGCAATTCCAATTCTGTATCATAGCTCAAAAAAATCATCTCCCCAGTCAGTCCAATCCACTCACACAGCATCTCCGACAGAGCAGTTTGCAGGGAATTCTTAAAGTCTGCCAGCTCATTACACTCCCAAAAATATATATTCCCAGCCACCTCTTTCTTGCCTGTCACACCTCCAACATTTGCTATCCACCTGAGGAAAAAATTCTTTGGAGTCCACTTGGGGTATAAAAAATACCTGTTTAAACAGTTCCAGGCAAATATCCTAAATCATCTAGACTTTGTTGCATATTTGGGAGATATACACATATCCCCCCATTGTCTCTTTGTGAATTGCTTATCCAGTTTGTCATCCCAATCCTTTCTAAGCTCCTCTGATTGATTCTTATAATTATCATGCAATGTTTTCTATGTTCTACTAATTATTCCATTTTTTATGGCAACTTCAGTTCTAGATTCTATTAAAAACTCTACCAGTGCTGGTCTTTCATTTAGGACCTCCCTATTTCTTTCTCTTTGCCTATACTCTGATGTCAATCCTTGATAGGGAAGGCAATCTCTAACCTGCAGTCCAAATAAATTTGTGGACTCTTCCCATTCTATTACCTTTCCCTTTCTAGTTATTTGCTCCCAATACCTTGGTTCTTTTGCCAGTTTTTTTTCAATAAATTCCAACCCAGTCTTGCCTATTATTTTTATCCTTAACCACAGTCATCCCTATCAGCAGAATCTCTTTTCTCCATTCTAGTGCTGGTTTACTTCTTAGAATACCCCCCTGCTATTTTATGATTATAATCTCTTTATGATTTTTGTTGTTTTCCTTAAGAGTTTGCATCCAAAACCCCAATTTCTCCTCATTTCTTGAGCTTCCTCCCTGTATCATCATCGTTCCTTTTCAATTTGAATTATATTTTTCTGCTTGTGTTATGTATAAGAGCCTTAATTGTGTTGCTCTAAAATACCCACTCAAATTGGGCAATCCTAGTCCGCCTTATTCTTTTGGAAGACTCATCTTATCCCACTTGACCCTTGCTGTCTTCCCTTCCCAGATACAATCCTTCAACTCTTTTTTAATTGCTATCCACAGCTTCTCCTCTGGTTGATAAAAATATGCCTGACCTGTGTGTAAGACTAAAGGGACTAAAAACATTTTAATTGCCTGTATCTTAGTATCCGTATCCATGTAACAAAGCTTCCAGTTTCTCAGTTTTTGTATTATCTTCTGTTTAGTCTCTTCCCACATATCCTTAGCTGCCACAACAGAGTCATTTCTAATCCATACTCCTAAGTACTTCATTTTATCATGTCCCCATAAATATGGATATTATTGGACCAGTTTGTGTGTGGGTACATAATTTGCCACTATTGCCTTTGCTTTAGCTTCATTAATTTTGTATCCCGAGAAGATTTGAAGCGGTCTTAAATTTTTCCACAACTCTGTAATGTCCCTTTCTGGTACTTTCATGTATAAAATAATATCATCTGCAAATAGAGACAGCTTTTCCTGATTACCATACCAATTATATCCGTGAATTTCTGAGTCCCATATTTTCTTTGCCACTGGTTCTAAATATTATGCAAACAATGAAGGGGAAAGCAGACAACCCTGCCTGGTTCCTCTACTCAAATATACTTTAGGTTTAGCATTAACATATAAGGTTGGCACTGCAGCAGTGGGTCCGTATCAGTTGATCAAGTTTTCAGAAACTCGAAATTCATATGGTCAAGACCATATGATTGAGTTTTTGAAAACTCAAAGCTTTTGAATGCAGACTGCGGTACAGTGTGGATTGGGAAATTTACCCTCTTCCTCACTGTAGTGCAGTCTTGGAGTTGGTATATATAATTTGCAGTTTTTGAAAACTCAGTCATCTGACACTGATCCTCAGCAGTCTGTGATATAGTGACACATACCTGGCAGATTGTGGCTAGAGGTACTGCAGTGGATAAAGTGGTGGGTGTAGCACCCATTATTATAAATAAAAAATGTTATAGCATTAAGAACATTCTTGAAAGACAGAAAGGGGAAACAGAAAAAATTGATTTAATAATAAAAGGAACATATTCATGTGATTTGTGCAATTAATATAGATTTGTAGCAAACAGTCCTTCTTTTTTCAAGTTTGAATACAGGAATAAATTATGCCGCACCAAAATATTGTAGATGTAGTACATTTAATGTAGTGTACGTATGCTGAGTGTTGGTTATGCCAGGCATTTTATGTGTGCAGGACTACTAGGAAACTAATTCAAGAATATATGAACACTGCCATGCAGTGAAGAAGAATGGCAAAAATGCTTTGTATAGACATATTTTAAAATAGTGTATTTTTTGTCTGTTAAGACGCTGTAGAACCCGATATTAGGGGTGAGGATGCACAGAACATGTTACACATCAAGGAGCATGTGTGGCAAATAAAATTAAATGCTATAAATTCTAAGGGCTTGACTGTCCTTATTAATTTTAAATGTGTTTTAAATAGACAGTGGTATAAGGCAAAATACGAGAAATGATTTTAAAGGAGGGAAATGATTGGATGTGTGTCCTGTGGATTGAGAACAAGTGAAATAACTGTTTTTAAAGAAGGAACTTGATTGGATGTGTTTTAGATAATGTCATGATTTTTTTTAATATTTTATGAGCTGAGTTGTAGTCAGAGTCTGAAGAAGACTGAATGTGAACAGACAAAAATGTTCGGTCTGTGTTGTGTGTAATAAAGTGTTGGCTTGAAGGAACGACAGTGGATTTTAGATTTTTTTCTTCTTTTTATATTGTTTTTAAAATCTGGTTCCATGTGTTTGTTCATGCTATTTTTATCATGTAAAAACAAAACAACTCAAGGAGATGTTCTGCCTGGAAACATATACATTTGCATCATAAAATGGATGTAAATATGGGTCAGAATGGGGTAGAGCTGGGCGGAGTTACGGGTAATGGGGGCATGGGTGCTGCGGTAACGTTGTCACCTCACAGTAAGATGCTGTCCAGTTCGATTCTCAGCTAGAGCGTCTTCTGCGTGGAGACATGCGTGAATGGGCGTACCTTCGTTGAAGGTTGTGCATCAGGGCTGGTAACTCGGCACGTAAAAATTAACTACCAGTCATTAGCAGACCGGAGTTCCGCTGTGGCGACCTCTAACCAGGAAAAGCCGAACGATGCACACGCACATACAGTTTTGGTCCAGTTTTCAGCATTGAAGAAGGTGGCAGCCCTTCTCTCATGACTCAAGCCTTTCTGGTAGAAACAACATACAATGTACATGAATTAAAAAATAAAATACAATGTGCTTGAATTAAGTGGCATTTAATACATTCAGAAACATAAAGCAATTGATTAAATTTTGAATGATCAAAAATTACTACAGTCACAGGAAATGGATATATAGTGTATTTCTTATGCAACAAATTTTGTATTATCAGCAATGGTTATAACACTCATCACTAAGGCAGAAACGCTTGGTACATTATTAGTAACAGTTTACCCTGATTTAGGCTAAAGTGGCTAATTTAACAGTGACAGTTTTGTTAAACATTGCATCACCAGAGGAACCAAGTTCAATGGCAGTGAAGAAAACACCATCTTCTTTGTTCCATTCAGTCTGAAAGATATTTTAGGCGAGGGATCCACTAATGAAAAGGATTTTGAGCTTTCCCAAATCAAATCATCAACATGGTAAATCAGTGGGCACTCAGTTTTCCATCCTTTTTTACATTATTAGAAGACATCATGATGTGTTTGTGGTACTTTTTCTCTGGTGTCTTTGATCTTAATTCAATAGTAAAACAAAGCAAAGCACTTGACAAACACATTTTTTCTTTTAATTTCCAGTGCCTCTTCAAAGTTTGTCTTTCCTTTATGAAAGCTGTTTTTATTGTCTGTAGAATGCCATGTTTAACAAACTACTTTTTTTGGGAAGACCAAAATGCCTAGTTCCTGTAAAGCTCTAATTACTAGATGTGTTTTGGGAACAATGCCTGCAGATGTCATTTTTAGGCTGTATGTAGTTCACTCTCTCCTTCTATCTATATCTATACATATTTATATCTATCTGTATATGTGTGTGTGTGTGTGTGTGTGTGAGAGAGTGTGTGTCTAAAGCTATTTGGGTAATATCCACTTCAACAGCCAGCTTCTCAAAGTTTAGGCAACCTTCCATGTGCTCAAGCTGCCAGGAATGCTCAAGGAGTTCCCTATAAAAGTAGTAAGTATGCCAGATTACTGCAGAGCTTTTTTTGCCAATGAAGTGAGTGTATTATTTGTGGGTCCCATTATTCTGCCAGTCAGCTAGCAATATTTCTGCAGTTGGGTAAGTAATTCCCTGTTGAGGAAAGCCTTCCTGTCTTTCTTTTGTGACAAAAAAAATTACTTTTTTGTCAATTCTATAACATTTACTATGAAACAATGTGACTTGGGCTGTCATTACATTGTGACAAAGGAAATAATCATTTTTTTTCTCATCCTTCCAACCTGTATATAAAAAAGGGAAAGGAGTTCCTTATCATTCTGACAGGATTTTCCATTTAGAAGAGCAGTCTCTGCAGGCGGGGGATGTACATCATGAGTTTCTTCTCAGTCTGAAAATTCTGATTCTTAAGACTGTATTGCTTCATAAGTAATTAAATCAAATCAAAAACTCGACAAAACAACTAAAAAAAAAAAAAAAAAACACCACAAGTGAACTGAGCCCATAGGCTTTTGTTAAACATTTATTCAACTTTATGACTAAACACAACTATGCGCTTTCATCTAAAAAGACTTCTTTAGAGTGGCAAACTGGAGAAGTCATTTGCAATAAATAAAATCGGTGGACCAATCAAATTTAAAACACAATTAATCAAATTAATCTGAAACTATTGTGTTAAAACAAGAAGAATATAAATACAAGTACACTGATGCTGAAAACAGCTGCCATACCAATGGATAATGCATAAAAAATAAAAATAGTCTACATAGAGCAATAAGGACAAATCAACAGGTGGACAGAAGTATTTAAATGTAAGTGAATGTATAAAAGTTGCCAAAGTATATAAAAATGCATGGAAAAAATACACACATCTATCTATCTATCTATCTATCTATCTATCTATCTATCTATCTATCTATCTAACTATGTATATGTAACCATTTGTAAAAATATGTAAAAAATTTGTAAAAAAAAAAAATATATATATATATATATATATATATATATATATATATATATATATATACACACACAAGTCTTTTTAGCTGAAAGCACTTAGTTGTTGTGTTTATTCATTAAAGTTGAACCAAAGCTTAACAAAAGCCTATGGGTTCAGTTGACTTGTCTTTTTTTTTTTAATTGCTTCATATGTCCCTGATGATGAAATTTCTTTGAGGCATTTTATCTAATATGAAAAAGGTGTTGCAATGGGATTAGAATGAAATTCCTATTGTACAGTAAACGTATTATGATTTGATACAGATAAAAATGCCTAAAGGTGCACACATTTTATACTGTGTTGCCTACTTTAGAGAATGCTTTTTTCTTGACATCAGTCCTGTTTGATGGGCAACCTTTCACCCCTAAGAGGTATTGCAGACTATCTTAGGTGCAGTAAACCCATAAGTACCCATTTTCTACTTCTCAATCAGATCAAGCAGTCATTACTAAAACCAAATCTGGTGCTGCTAAATAGGTTACTGCTAATAATTCCATTACTGTGAACAGAGATGGAAAAGCTATAGATTAGTTAGAGAAGAAAATATATTCTTCTAGCATTTTAGCTTACAGAATTTTAAACTGTCAAGCTCATATTTAAGTTTTTGCTTGTGTTTTTTGAGAACATGCAGAAGTTAATGGCTAACTCTCCTTCTTCTGAGGTAAAGAATTCAGTAAATGATTCTGTGACAGCTACTTCTCAAATGACAAACATACCCTAACGTGCTCATGATGCAGCTAACACTTCCTCTAAGGCTCTTGCATTTAGATCGGATTTGAGGAGATTTGCTTGGCTCTGTAATCAAAAACCTTCCTGAAGAAATCTAAGATTTTAATATTTCCTTTAGATAAGGACACTCTTTGGCCCTTCTGAAGCTGAACTACCAAAGAAGTGTATTGAAAGGGCAAAGTGATACAAGGAGTGACTCAGAGCTTCCAACCCTCCTTTTTTAAACCAAATGTTTTCCTCCTTTTCAGCCTCCTTTTGTAGGAGATAGTTTAAACAGTAAGGAGTCAACTATCATGGTGTTAAAAAAAAACAACAAAAAACAATGGAAAATAGGCTCAAAAAAGAAAGGGAAAGCCTGCAAACCTCAAGGACAGCCCTCCTAGTCAGCATGACTACCTGCCTCTTCAGGTTCCTCCTGCCTCCCACCCTGCCAGTCTTTCTATGTCCCTGAAATAACTTCTTTCCTTATCATGTCCAGTAATCTCAGCCAGTTAGGTTCTGTCTGTAATCTGACAAAATATATTCTTGGCAATGGCAATCCCTTCCTCCTTTTCAGGGGTTTCCTCCACCTCTCATTCTGCACAACATGTCGTCATAGGAACCAGTACTTGTCAATCCCCTATAGACAAAGGTTATTATTCAAGGACATTTCTAGTTCCTTAATTGGAATGATCCTGAAGGTAATTGCTGTTTCTTTCTACTGTAAACCTTTTTGTCAAGGTTCCAAAGTTCAAGATTTCATCTCTTCAAAGTCATGAACCTTTGATTCCTTTCATGGTAAAGTTGGACCTTTCTGGTGTGTCCTAAGATTGGTTCCTTATAGAAACGTTGGCACTCGAAATACTGAACGCTGACAAGTTGGAAAAAAGCACCAAAAATCCATTAAAAGAGTGAATCTTGAAGATCACTCTTCTCCTTTAAATATTTTTACAAGGAGCAAGCCCTGTATGCACCTCCAGTGGGGAGGGCAAGTCCACCATACCCCTCACACTTATATATACCAACTCCAAAATCACCATACCTTGGAGAAAAGGGAATGTTCCAGGAAGTGGCCATGTCTGACTTGGTATCCATTTTTCAGTCTGTGTTTTTTGGGATATGCAGTACTGGGTCCCAACATTTCAAATGGTTACCGTTAAGGTTTGCTTTGTCTGGCTCATGTTATTGGATCTGTTTTACCCTTTTTAATCTACACTACACCAAGGCTATTCACAAAATGCCAGACTCAGACTTTGCTTATTGCAGACTTAAGGGCTTTCATATATTTCCATGTTTGGATGATTGCCTCATCTATGGAGACTTTTTCCAGCTTTCAGAAGTCTCTAGCATTGTTCAGGAGCATCTGCTCTGGGATTTCAGATCAATTTACAGAGTGTCTTTGCTCATCCTCACAGAATGATTTACATTGCAGTGTATATTAGTATGTCTTAAAAAGGGTTTTCCTTTCCCGACTAAGATATAGTTCAGCAGTTTTTCCTGCATTTTTCAAACCTAAGACAAATATTTATAAGGGTTTTTCTCAGGATACTAGTGCCTATGACATCTATGATTATCATTTTGGTTATATGATTATCATTTTGATTATATGAGGTAGTGTCAGCTGTGTCAGGGGGACTAGGACAGTGCATGTGTAACATATGACAGCATAGCTAGCTGGAGTTTTATAAGGAACTGTATGTCATTTGAATATCAAACTGATTTGTACAGATGCTTGTGTCAAAATGTATTTGTAAAGCTGCTAGTGTTAAAAATGTGTCAACAGTGGGTCCTGCTGGACAGAAAAGAAGTATACATGTATGTCAGACTGTGTTGTTGTAACTGATGAAAAGTATATATTTTAACAGAAGATATTGGAAGGGAAGAGATTAAGCTTAGCCCAGCTAACCTTAAGAAAAATAGCCTGAAATTAAATTACTTGGTTTAGGCCATAAATATTTTATCTCACAGGTCTGAATGCAGCCAGAGACTCAACATCTGTGAAAAGGCTGGGCAGGGATCTTGCTCTATTGTCCTTAGTGGTGAACTAATTGCTACCCTAAGGTGCCAGAGAATGGCTTGTTAGTTTCTGCAGGAAGGGTGAGAGTGGTGTTATTGTTTTACAGTTTCCAGAAGCTGTAATAAACCTTAACTAATGTTCTATGTGTGTATTGTGACACATCAGTGCCAGATCCTGGCTCGCTTTCTAGTGAGAATGGTAGTGTGGGAACCACAGAGTCAGGTGACCAGATGTGATGTCATTCTGTATCCAGCACTGTAATTGTATTTGAGTATTAGTGAGAGATACGTGATGTGCACTCCTTTTTTGGACATGGCAAGATGCTCATCCACTTTCAACTTGCCTTGGTTTAGTAAGTAACTAAGGAACAGTAATTCTTCAGTCAGTTAAAAAATATAGTGAGATTAGCTAAATGTAGTTTTTTTCAGTATCTGTCTGAGTCTTTCCGTCAGTGTTATTTATATTTCTTGTGATTGAAACTCTGGTGTTTATTATAAATAGATATTCAGTATTTTCATGATTTTTTTATTTTATTAAATATATCTAAACCTTTCATTGTGGCTGGTCTTTTAAGAAATATTTAACCTTTGAGAATACTTGCATTTATTTAGTGACACTTTGGCTCCACATTCTCAAAAGTCTTGCTGTTGGTTAAACACTACCATTTGTATAAGTATTAATTTTACTAAGTCTAAATGGGTGCCCTGATAAGATCCTTAAAGTATCTGGCTTCGGGTGTTCTGGTAGTATCAAATCTACCTTGCAGTCTGGGTGGAGGTAGCAGAGTGGGTAAGCTGTGCCAGCCTTTCCCAGGTGTGTGCATTAAAATCAAATCTCAAAGAGAGTATGTGTTACAGCTTCTTTGAACAGGGACGCTGAGAGCACTGATTTCACAGAGAGGGTGGTGGAGGACTTGGCTTGGAACACCCAGCTAAGGATTCAACTCTGTAGTGGTCAGTAGTGAGTTTGTTTTGGTGCCTGGAGAGAAAGCCCAGCCCCTGGACTGGAGTGTGTATTGTCTGTGTGATTTTAAGGGAACTTGTACTTAATGGAGAGGGTTGCATCTGCAAGTACTGTGTCTACTTTTCTCAAAGTGAACGTTTCCTTCCAGTGGCAGTGGTGAGGACTGAGGCACCTTGATCACTTGCCCAGAGGAGGGACATCACAATAATGCTGACTTTTTCCAGAATACACATGAAGAAAATACAGTAGCGTCTCAGATCAGTCTGAACTTAATATCTACGTCTTTTAACTTTGCAAATTCCAGTTCAGGGATCTTTTAAAGAGGGAGATTGAATGGTAGATAAACCAGGTAGCTTGCAAGCCAGGTCTCCCATTCTTCCCTCCATCCATCTTCCAGTACTCACCAGAGATGCATTAAATGTGGTGTGGGAAGCAGTTTCTAAAGAGATACAGATGCAAGCTCTGAGGGAATAAAAACAGGTGTATGTCAGGACTTCTGCAGGTATTCGCAGATAACACCATAGTGATGTAGTAGTTAAACAGGGGGTGTTCCTGGTTCTACTGTAGGTGCAGACTGTCAGTGATAGTCAGGGAAGTAACAGTCCAGCTCATTCTTACTGTTCATGCTTTCTATCAACTAAAACTTTACTGCAGATGAGCTCAACAGGACCAGAGTAGATCCCCATGCATAGGAACATCATTGTGTGGTCTTCCCCACAGTGGTATAATTTCCTGGAACACCTCAAGTAGATCTGTTGCCTCCCCTCAATACTGACAACTAAAACAATTCTTCTCAAAGACTCCTTAAATCAAGCTTGGAAGACTGATGTCTTTCCATTCCCATGGATGGGAATGTTCCATCATGCTTTTCCACCCTTTCCACTAATTACCATTGTTCTTCTGAAGACTCAGAAGGGCTTTACAAAAATGTTGGTAGTGACTACCTTTTGGGCAAGGCAACAGTGCTTCTCACTTCTTTTCTGATTGGCTGAGGGGAGTTACCACAAGCTTCCCCATAGAGTATATTTACTTACATAAGCCAGTGGGAGTTTGAAAACTCTTCATCCAGTGGTCTCAGTGATAGAATTTTGGCACATTTTTCCTGATGACGTGCATCAGGTACTAAAGAAAGTTAACCTGCTACTAGGAAATCGTGTGTGTGTGTGTGTGTGTGTGTGTGTGTGTGTGTGTGTGTGTGTGTGTGTGCGTGTGTGTGTTATTTACTAGTTGGTGCCACTCAAAAGAACCAGGACCCTTTTCAGGTCCAGTTATCTCTAGTTCTTGTTGTTTGTGTTACTATTTTAGCCATTTCTGCTTGTATGCCCCTAGATCCTCCTGTTTTGAGCTATTCTCAAGGTAAATGTTTTCTGAAAGTAATCTTACACATTTGACCACCTAGAAAACATGGCTTCTCCTTGTGATCACAGTTTGTTGCTTAAAAAGCTTACTTTGTCTCCTTTTGAACCAGTACACCAGGCTGATTTGAGGCTTTGAACATGGAAAACTGTTTTACTTATAGCTCCGATATCTTGCTAGGTGAGTATCTGAGTTACAGTCACTTAAGATGCATCAGCCCTACATTATCTTTCTTAGGGACAGGTTTTCTTTGAGAACATAGTCTACCTTTTTGCCTAAAGTAGTCTCAGAGTTTACTTTAAGTGAGACAGTTAATCTCCAAGTGTTTTCCCTAATCCACGGAATAAGGGAGAAAGAATTCTTCACTGTCTGGATATACACAGGCAGCTGAGATACTACCTAGACAAAACTCGATCATTTCGGTAAGCTGACCAGGTCTTTGTTTCCTATGAACATAAGAGGAAAGGACAATATGTGACTAAGCTGACTCTTTCTCAATGGATGCCCCATGCCATTACTTACTACAGTAAGCCTTTTTCAAGATGGGTTACACCTCATTTACAATGTCATTGGCTTCTGTGGTGGATTTCTGCAAAGGGATGGACTCTAGAAATGTTCTAGAGGCTGCAATTTTCAAAGCTATACAAAATGATTTCATTTTCCAGGTCCAGAACAGGCTTTGCCAGGACCAGTCTCCAGGGGCTCCTTGAGTCTTCTTTATTGGCCTCTTCCCTTTTTTTTGGTTACTGTTGACTAAGCTGTGGGAATCTACCCAGATGGTTAGGCTACTTCAATAATGATCCATGTATTGAACATATTGCAGTTATCTAAGTAAACTTACCATAACAATAGATGTAATCGATCATTGTTGTAGTAGCTTTCCCACCCTTCAACCCCCTATTTTTTTCTCTTGTCATGGTTGCCAGGGTGGGTTTGTTTACACCATTTTGTATAATGTTATATTTCAGTTAAGTTTCCCAGTGCAAGTATATAGGGCCTTTGCCTCCCTGGGCAAGAAACTCTGTATAGTTAGATATTCCAAATACCTTTTGTAGGGGGTGCCCAAAGCTGCGGGAAGCTGGCTGGTGCAATGGGTAATACCCACAAGGCTTAGGCTACTAAAACAGTGATTCATTAAAAGATCTACTGTTATGGTAGATTTACTATCACAGCTATTTCCTTTTTAGTTCATTAAATGCTTTGTCTTGTCTCAGGAGAACATTGCAGCTTGACAGGAGTCTTCTTTTCTTTTTGTGACTTCTCTCAAAGAGCAGCCAGTGGTTGCAAAATTAAACATAACATTTTATGGAATACCCAACTAATCCAAGAAGACCCTTCACCTGTCTTGTTAATGGAGGGTGCTGCCAGTTTATGGCCTCTGTTTTTCTATCTGTGGTCTTTTCACCACCCTTTCTATAATATGCACTTAATGTTAATGTAAGTGATATAATGTAAATCACTTTAGCCGCTTACCTCCTTGTAATACCTCACTTTGTTGTACTTATTAAACTACTGTACCTACTTCTAATTAGCACAACCAAATTACTGTTTCATCACTACTTCCCTGCTAACACTCAGACTTGCTTATCTCCACTGATCTCACTCTATTGTATTTCTTAAATTACTCCTACCTATATTATATGTCACTCTTCTTTCTGTAAAGTTTCATTACAAGGCTTGTTAATTTAATGTTTGTGAATATAAGTACAGATTTTGTTATACTGACTGTTATGCTATGTATTTACTGGAACTGCAAACATTGTAAATATTGATTGCAATAAATATGATATCTTCGAGCTTTTCTCCCTGGGCCTTTGCTGAAAAAGGGCTTCTGTGCCCTGTCAGACGTTATTGGTAAAAAAATGTGAATAAATAAATCCCAGATACATGACTTCCACCATGTCTAGTTTATTTTTCTTAGTAACCACAGTGAAGCTTGCCTAATTTACAGAACTGAGCACAGCAAGCACCTTTGGTAATTGAGACTCTGTTCTCTGAATGAATGTCCACATCAACAAGGTATGCGCCATGAGTGGAATTTCACTATTTTATTCATCAGTTTATGGAAGCCAAATGGTAACACTGTGCAATGAAACAGACTGTCTAAAAAAAGGATGTATTTCTTTTGGTGAAGGGGGTAAGTAATATTTACTAGTATCCCTTTTTGAAGCCTAGTGTTAAATATCTGGCCTTTCCAAGGTTCACACTCAAGTTGTCAGTTCTGGGCATGAAGTTACTGAGAGTTTGAAATGCTGTTTAGTTTATTTGTTAAAGAACCTGATACTGCCATCCGGCTGTGGAGGTTACAATACTGGGCTTCTCCAGTCACTGTGACTTTTTTGAAGTGCCTAGAATGTCAGATAGTATTATTAACTTGAGATCCTGAATTA